>NW_027262839.1:0-21848 GCF_902827115.2 Pseudochaenichthys georgianus | reverse complement strand
GAACTTCCGTTTTTTTCAGAATAAAACTGATTTAAATTAAATAGTGTATTTAATTCAAAATTACGCCATATCAACATTGATTTTAATTTCTAACAGTATGTATGTACATCACTATGTATGTAGTATGTACTGTATAATGTACACATGTAGAGTTGTAGAAAAGACATGGTGCACAGACAGTACACTCTGACTGTACAGTCACTACAGTGTAGCCTATGCTGTATAGTAGGTGTGTAACAGTGTAATGCGTATAGTCTACTCTACACTCTACCTTTCAGCAACGCTTTTAGGGATTTAGGCTCAGTCAGCTCAGGGACTGTTTGGTTACTTTAGTTTGGTAAATGAAATAAATGTTTGAACTTTGTAGTAGTTCACTGCAGTTGCTGTCATAAGTCATTTGTAGACTAAGTGGCACATTTGTACTTTGTAGAGAAATGTCGACACAAGCTGGAAGGGAGCACAATAAACCTGACGAGTTTGAATTTGAGTTGATTATGAGTTAATTTTCAATTGATAATTAGCTCACAATAAGTTCCCTTTAGTTACTCACACAACTTGACACAAGCCATGGGTTCAGGTCCGGACTTATAAGTCCGGACCTGAACCTGAACCTCTGGACTTGAGTCCGGACCTGAACCTGAATGTGAGTCCAGGTACGCAGCACTAGATCTGACCTGATCTGATCTGACCTGATCTGACCTGATCTGATCTGATCTGATCTGGTCTGATCTGGTCTGATCTGGTCTGACCTGATCTGATCTGACCTGATCTGATCTGATCTGGTCTGATCTGATCTGACCTGATCTGACCTGATCTGATCTGATCTGGTCTGATCTGGTCTGGTCTGACCTGATCTGATCTGACCTGATCTGATCTGATCTGGTCTGATCTGGTCTGATCTGACCTGATCTGACCTGATCTGATCTGGTCTGATCTGATCTCCTTAACCCAGAAGTGAAACCCTAATCACAAGGACCAGACACAAATGTGCCAAACGAATGAATATCAAGACATTATTAGGTACGTTGGGGTTGATCGTGGAGCTCGAGGGCTCTGGATCCGATGGATGGGACAGATTGCTTATGAGAACACAAGTGTCCACAGTAAAGATAGTGAAGTTCTTCACATTGTGTCTCTGCTCACAATAGTCCCAACAGTCCGTCCACAGAGTTCAGATCCGACCTCGTTCTGCTTCAAACTGACATCTCTGGTCCTGAACACGTCAGAACTGGATTCAGCGTCCTCAATAAAGCCCAAACACTCCAACACCCACATCTGGCGAGACAGCGTTTGAGCTTTGCTAATGCTAACTATTGCAACTAATACTTGCCATGTCTCCGATCAAAGTGAGGTCCACTTCCTGGGCCCACTGCGCTGACACAGACTGGAGGACCAACAGTTGGACCCCCCCGCCCTCTCAGGGTGATGAAGATGCGTTCACATGCTAAATGTTCACAGCCGCAGACTTCACGTTATATTACAGAAACATCTGGAAGTCGTCTTCACATCAACCTGCTGCTTCTGCCAAATCATACGGTTTGATTCTCTGCTGTTTCCCACGTTCCCCGAACACACCTCCACCCGGCAGCTGTGCTGCGGCCTCTGCTGAGAGCCGCTGAAGAGCAGCGTGTGTTCAGGTGGTGAGTTAACGAGTTCACCTGGAAAGAGTCGGCCAACAAAATAGTTGATTAAATAAAACAGAATTTGAACTCAATGTTTCATTTATTTCAATTTGTTCCCAAATATTTATAATTGTTTTAATTGTATTTCCTCGTTTGGTTTGATCCGGCAGTCCTGGCGTCTCTCAGTGTGTGTATGTGTGTGTGTGTGTGTGTGCGCGTGCATGCGTGTGTGTGCGTGTGATTGTGTGTGTGTGTGATTGTGTGTGTGTGTGATTGTGTGTGTGTGTGTGTGTATTATAACACACTCTGCTTAGCTGTTGGCCGGACCCTCTTCCTGCAGATGGAAAGCATTAGCCTGTTAGCCTGTTAGCCCGTTAGCCTGTTAGCATCTGGAACGTCTTTCCTCTCTGTTTTATTTCCATGTTGTGTTCGGGGACCCTTCCCTGGCCAGACTTCAGTGTGAACGATGCTCTCACAGGACCCTGAAGGCCTCGTGGTGCCTTCAGGGCCTCATGTTGGACAGGCTTCAGAAGCTTCCCCTCCACAGACAGGCTGTTGGAGTCAGAGCTCTCACTCTCATTATCCCCCAGAACCAGAACCTTTCTTCTGATCCAGAGAACGAGGGTCCAGCTCAGGGTTTACAGCAGATCAATCTGAGGGGGGGGGGGATCAGAAACATATTTCTGCTATGAGACACATTTTATTAGATATTCCAAGTTGTTCAGAGAGTTGGAGTGGATCGAGGAGGATGAAGGTCAGCTGCGTGAAGTGGGAGTTATTCTCGAAACAACTCTGATCCGAACCTGCAGAACTTCTGTGAGCGTCTGTTCAGCCCAGCGTCGCCTTGTTTATGACCCAACATAAATCCCTCTATGGCCATTGGTCAGTCTGACTTTGGCCCACATGTGGTCCCTCCTTGGCCATTGTCAGTCTGACTTTGGCCCCCATGTGGTCTCTCCTTGGCCATTGGTCAGTCTGACTTTGGCCCACATGTGGTCCCTCCTTGGCCATTGGTCAGTCTGACTTTGGCCCACATGTGGTCCCTCCTTGGCCATTGGACAGTCTGACTTTGGCCCACATGTGGTCCCTCCTTGGCCATTGGTCAGTCTGACTTTGGCCCACATGTGGTCCCTCCTTGGCCATTGGACAGTCTGACTTTGGCCCACATGTGGTCCCTCCTTGGCCATTGGTCAGTCTGACTTTGGCCCACATGTGCTCCCTCCGTGGCCATTGGACAGTCTGACTTTGGCCCACATGTGGTCCCTCCTAGGCCATTGGTCAGTCTGACTTTGGCCCACATGTGGTCCCTCCTTGGCCATTGGACAGTCTGACTTTGGCCCACATGTGGTCCCTCCTTGGCCATTGGTCAGTCTGACTTTGGCCCACATGTGGTCCCTCCTTGGCCATTGGTCAATCTGACTTTGACCCACATGTGGTCCCTCCTTGGCCATTGGTCAGTCTGACTTTGACCCTCTTTCAAACCTCCTTTGGCCCCAGGTCAGTCTGCTTTTGATCCACTGTCAGCGATGGTTGGTCCCTCTTTGGCCCTCGGACGTCGGTCCTTCTTTAGCACGAGGTCAGTTCTTCCCTGGCCTGAGGAAGGTTGGTCCCTCTTTGGCCCTCGGACGTCGGTCCTTCTATAGCACGAGGTCAGTTCTTCCCTGGCCTGAGGATGGTTGGTCCCTCTTTGGCCCTCGGACGTCGGTCCTTCTATAGCACGATGTCAGTTCTTCCCTGGCCTGAGGATGGTTGGTCCCTCTTTGGCCCTCGGACGTCGGTCCTTCTATAGCACGAGGTCAGTTCTTCCCTGGCCTGAGGATGGTTGGTCCCTCTTTGGCCCTCGGACGTCGGTCCTTCTTTAGCACGAGGTCAGTTCTTCCCTGGCCTGAGGATGGTTGGTCCCTCTTTGGCCCTCGGACGTCGGTCCTTCTATAGCACGAGGTCAGTTCTTCCCTGGCATGAGGATGGTTGGTCCCTCTTTGGCCCTCGGACGTCGGTCCTTCTTTAGCACGATGTCAGTTCTTCCCTGGCCTGAGGATGGTTGGTCCCTCTTTGGCCCTCGGACGTCGGTCCTTCTTTAGCACGATGTCAGTTCTTCCCTGGCCTGAGGATGGTTGGTCCCTCTTTGGCCCTCGGACGTCGGTCCTTCTATAGCACGAGGTCAGTTCTTCCCTGGCATGAGGATGGTTGGTCCCTCTTTGGCCCTCGGACGTCGGTCCTTCTATAGCACGATGTCAGTTCTTCCCTGGCCTGAGGATGGTTGGTCCCTCTTTGGCCCTCGGACGTCGGTCCTTCTATAGCACGAGGTCAGTTCTTCCCTGGCCTGAGGATGGTTGGTCCCTCTTTGGCCCTCGGACGTCGGTCCTTCTTTAGCACGATGTCAGTTCTTCCCTGGCCTGAGGATGGTTGGTCCCTCTTTGGCCCTCGGACGTCGGTCCTTCTATAGCACGAGGTCAGTTCTTCCCTGGCATGAGGATGGTTGGTCCCTCTTTGGCCCTCGGACGTTGGTCCTTCTATAGCACGGGGTCAGTTCTTCCCTGGCCTGAGGATGGTTGGTCCCTCTTTGGCCCTCGGACGTCGGTCCTTCTATAGCACGAGGTCAGTTCTTCCCTGGCCTGAGGATGGTTGGTCCCTCTTTGGCCCTCGGACGTCGGTCCTTCTATAGCACGAGGTCAGTTCTTCCCTGGCCTGAGGAAGGTTGGTCCCTCTTTGGCCCTCGGACGTCGGTCCTTCTATAGCACAAGGTCAGTTCTTCCCTGGCATGAGGATGGTTGGTCCCTCTTTGGCCCTCGGACGTCGGTCCTTCTATAGCACAAGGTCAGTTCTTCCCTGGCCTGAGGATGGTTGGTCCCTCTTTGGCCCTCGGACGTCGGTCCTTCTATAGCACGATGTCAGTTCTTCCCTGGCCTGAGGATGGTTGGTCCCTCTTTGGCCCTCGGACGTCGGTCCTTCTATAGCACGAGGTCAGTTCTTCCCTGGCCTGAGGATGGTTGGTCCCTCTTTGGCCCTCGGACGTCGGTCCTTCTATAGCACGAGGTCAGTTCTTCCCTGGCCTGAGGAAGGTTGGTCCCTCTTTGGCCCTCGGACGTCGGTCCTTCTATAGCACAAGGTCAGTTCTTCCCTGGCATGAGGATGGTTGGTCCCTCTTTGGCCCTCGGACGTCGGTCCTTCTATAGCACAAGGTCAGTTCTTCCCTGGCCTGAGGATGGTTGGTCCCTCTTTGGCCCTCGGACGTCGGTCCTTCTATAGCACGAGGTCAGTTCTTCCCTGGCCTGAGGATGGTTGGTCCCTCTTTGGCCCTCGGACGTCGGTCCTTCTATAGCACGAGGTCAGTTCTTCCCTGGCCTGAGGATGGTTGGTCCCTCTTTGGCCCTCGGACGTCGGTCCTTCTATAGCACGATGTCAGTTCTTCCCTGGCCTGAGGATGGTTGGTCCCTCTTTGGCCCTCGGACGTCGGTCCTTCTATAGCACGATGTCAGTTCTTCCCTGGCCTGAGGATGGTTGGTCCCTCTTTGGCCCTCGGACGTCGGTCCTTCTATAGCACAATGTCAGTTCTTCCCTGGCCTGAGGATGGTTGGTCCCTCCTTGGCCCTCGGACGTCGGTCCTTCTTTAGCACGAGGTCAGTTCTTCCCTGGCCTGAGGAAGGTTGGTCCCTCTTTGGCCCTCGGACGTCGGTCCTTCTATAGCACGAGGTCAGTTCTTCCCTGGCCTGAGGATGGTTGGTCCCTCTTTGGCCCTCGGACGTCGGTCCTTCTATAGCACGAGGTCAGTTCTTCCCTGGCCTGAGGATGGTTGGTCCATCTTTGGCCCTCGGACGTCGGTCCTTCTATAGCACGAGGTCAGTTATTCCCTGGCCTGAGGATGGTTGGTCCCTCCTTGGCCCTCGGACGTCGGTCCTTCTTTAGCACGAGGTCAGTTCTTCCCTGGCCTGAGGAAGGTTGGTCCCTCTTTGGCCCTCGGACGTCGGTCCTTCTATAGCACGAGGTCAGTTCTTCCCTGGCCTGAGGATGGTTGGTCCCTCTTTGGCCCTCGGACGTCGGTCCTTCTATAGCACGAGGTCAGTTCTTCCCTGGCCTGAGGATGGTTGGTCCATCTTTGGCCCTCGGACGTCGGTCCTTCTATCGCACGAGGTCAGTTATTCCCTGGCCTGAGGATGGTTGGTCCCTCTTTGGCCCTCTGACGTCAGTCCTTCTATAGCACGAGGTCAGTTCTTCCCTGGCCTGAGGATGGTTGGTCCCTCTTTGGCCCTCGGACGTCGGTCCTTCTTTAGCACGAGGTCAGTTCTTCCCTGGCCTGAGGATGGTTGGTCCCTCTTTGGCCCTCTGACGTCAGTCCTTCTATAGCACGATGTCAGTTCTTCCCTGGCCTGAGGATGGTTGGTCCCTCTTTGGCCCTCGGACGTCGGTCCTTCTATAGCACGATGTCAGTTCTTCCCTGGCCTGAGGATGGTTGGTCCCTCTTTGGCCCTCGGACGTCGGTCCTTCTATAGCACGAGGTCAGTTCTTCCCTGGCCTGAGGATGGTTGGTCCATCTTTGGCCCTCGGACGTCGGTCCTTCTATAGCACGAGGTCAGTTCTTCCCTGGCCTGAGGATGGTTGGTCCCTCTTTGGCCCTCGGACGTCGGTCCTTCTATAGCACGAGGTCAGTTCTTCCCTGGCCTGAGGATGGTTGGTCCCTCTTTGGCCCTCGGACGTCGGTCCTTCTATAGCACGAGGTCAGTTCTTCCCTGGCCTGAGGATGGTTGGTCCCTCTTTGGCCCTCGGACGTCGGTCCTTCTATAGCACGATGTCAGTTCTTCCCTGGCCTGAGGATGGTTGGTCCCTCTTTGGCCCTCGGACGTCGGTCCTTCTATAGCACAATGTCAGTTATTCCCTGGCCTGAGGATGGTTGGTCCCTCTTTGGCCCTCGGACGTCGGTCCTTCTATAGCACGAGGTCAGTTCTTCCCTGGCCTGAGGAAGGTTGGTCCCTCTTTGGCCCTCGGACGTCGGTCCTTCTATAGCACAAGGTCAGTTCTTCCCTGGCCTGAGGATGGTTGGTCCCTCCTTGGCCCTCGGACGTTGGTCCTTCTATAGCACGATGTCAGTTCTTCCCTGGCCTGAGGAAGGTTGGTCCCTCTTTGGCCCTCGGACGTCGGTCCTTCTATAGCACGAGGTCAGTTCTTCCCTGGCCTGAGGATGGTTGGTCCCTCTTTGGCCCTCGGACGTCGGTCCTTCTATAGCACGAGGTCAGTTCTTCCCTGGCCTGAGGATGGTTGGTCCCTCTTTGGCCCTCGGACGTCGGTCCTTCTATAGCACGATGTCAGTTCTTCCCTGGCCTGAGGAAGGTTGGTCCCTCTTTGGCCCTCGGACGTCGGTCCTTCTATAGCACGAGGTCAGTTCTTCCCTGGCCTGAGGATGGTTGGTCCCTCTTTGGCCCTCGGACGTTGGTCCTTCTATAGCACGATGTCAGTTCTTCCCTGGCCTGAGGAAGGTTGGTCCCTCTTTGGCCCTCGGACGTCGGTCCTTCTATAGCACGAGGTCAGTTCTTCCCTGGCCTGAGGAAGGTTGGTCCCTCTTTGGCCCTCGGACGTTGGTCCTTCTATAGCACGATGTCAGTTCTTCCCTGGCCTGAGGAAGGTTGGTCCCTCTTTGGCCCTCGGACGTCGGTCCTTCTATAGCACTAGGTCAGTTCTTCCCTGGCCTGAGGAAGGTTGGTCCCTCTTTGGCCCTCGGACGTCGGTCCTTCTATAGCACAAGGTCAGTTCTTCCCTGGCCTGAGGATGGTTTGTCCCTCTTTGGCCCTCGGACGTCAGTCCTTCTATAGCACGATGTCAGTTCTTCCCTGGCCTGAGGATGGTTGGTCCCTCTTTGGCCCTCGGACGTCGGTCCTTCTATAGCACGAGGTCAGTTCTTCCCTGGCCTGAGGATGGTTGGTCCCTCTTTGGCCCTCGGACGTCAGTCCTTCTATAGCACGATGTCAGTTCTTCCCTGGCCTGAGGATGGTTGGTCCCTCTTTGGCCCTCGGACGTCGGTCCTTCTATAGCACGAGGTCAGTTCTTCCCTGGCCTGAGGATGGTTGGTCCCTCTTTGGCCCTCGGACGTCGGTCCTTCTATAGCACGATGTCAGTTCTTCCCTGGCCTGAGGATGGTTGGTCCCTCTTTGGCCTTCGGACGTCGGTCCTTCTATAGCACGAGGTCAGTTCTTCCCTGGCCTGAGGATGGTTGGTCCCTCTTTGGCCCTCGGACGTCGGTCCTTCTTTAGCACGAGGTCAGTTCTTCCCTGGCCTGAGGAAGGTTGGTCCCTCTTTGGCCCTCGGACGTCGGTCCTTCTATAGCACGATGTCAGTTCTTCCCTGGCCTGAGGATGGTTGGTCCCTCTTTGGCCCTCGGACGTCGGTCCTTCTATAGCACGATGTCAGTTCTTCCCTGGCCTGAGGAAGGTTGGTCCCTCTTTTGCCCTCGGACGTCGGTCCTTCTATAGCACGATGTCAGTTCTTCCCTGGCCTGAGGAAGGTTGGTCCCTCTTTGGCCCTCGGACGTCGGTCCTTCTATAGCACGATGTCAGTTCTTCCCTGGCCTGAGGATGGTTGGTCCCTCTTTGGCCCTCGGACGTCGGTCCTTCTATAGCACGATGTCAGTTCTTCCCTGGCCTGAGGATGGTTGGTCCCTCTTTGGCCCTCGGACGTCAGTCCTTCTATAGCACGATGTCAGTTCTTCCCTGGCCTGAGGATGGTTGGTCCCTCTTTGGCCCTTGGACGTCGGTCCTTCTATAGCACGATGTCAGTTCTTCCCTGGCCTGAGGAAGGTTGGTCCCTCTTTGGCCCTCGGACGTCGGTCCTTCTCTAGCACGAGGTCAGTTCTTCCCTGGCCTGAGGAAGGTTGGTCCCTCTTTGGCCCTCGGACGTCGGTCCTTCTATAGCACGATGTCAGTTCTTCCCTGGCCTGAGGAAGGTTGGTCCCTCTTTGGCCCTCGGACGTCGGTCCTTCTTTAGCACGAGGTCAGTTCTTCCCTGGCCTGAGGAAGGTTGGTCCCTCTTTGGCCCTCGGACGTCGGTCCTTCTTTAGCACGATGTCAGTTCTTCCCTGGCCTGAGGATGGTTGGTCCCTCTTTGGCCCTCGGACGTCGGTCCTTCTATAGCACGATGTCAGTTCTTCCCTGGCCTGAGGAAGGTTGGTCCCTCTTTGGCCCTCGGACGTCGGTCCTTCTATAGCACGAGGTCAGTTCTTCCCTGGCCTGAGGATGGTTGGTCCCTCTTTGGCCCTCGGACGTCGGTCCTTCTATAGCACGATGTCAGTTCTTCCCTGGCCTGAGGATGGTTGGTGCCTCTTTGGCCCTCGGACGTCGGTCCTTCTATAGCACGAGGTCAGTTCTTCCCTGGCCTGAGGATGGTTGGTGCCTCTTTGGCCCTCGGACGTCGGTCCTTCTATAGCACGAGGTCAGTTCTTCCCTGGCCTGAGGATGGTTGGTGCCTCTTTGGCCCTCGGACGTCGGTCCTTCTATAGCACGAGGTCAGTTCTTCCCTGGCCTGAGGATGGTTGGTGCCTCTTTGGCCCTCGGACGTCGGTCCTTCTATAGCACGAGGTCAGTTCTTCCCTGGCCTGAGGATGGTTGGTGCCTCTTTGGCCCTCGGACGTCGGTCCTTCTATAGCACGATGTCAGTTCTTCCCTGGCCTGAGGATGGTTGGTCCCTCTTTGGCCCTCGGACGTCGGTCCTTCTATAGCACGAGGTCAGTTCTTCCCTGGCCTGAGGATGGTTGGTCCCTCCTTGGCCCTCGGACGTCGGTCCTTCTATAGCACGATGTCAGTTCTTCCCTGGCCTGAGGATGGTTGGTCCCTCCTTGGCCCTCGGACGTCGGTCCTTCTATAGCACGAGGTCAGTTCTTCCCTGGCCTGAGGATGGTTGGTCCCTCCTTGGCCCTCGGACGTCGGTCCTTCTATAGCACGAGGTCAGTTCTTCCCTGGCCTGAGGATGGTTGGTCCCTCCTTGGCCCTCGGACGTCGGTCCTTCTATAGCACAATGTCAGTTCTTCCCTGGCATGAGGATGGTTGGTCCCTCTTTGGCCCTCGGACGTCGGTCCTTCTATAGCACGAGGTCAGTTCTTCCCTGGCCTGAGGATGGTTGGTCCCTCCTTGGCCCTCGGACGTCGGTCCTTCTATAGCACGAGGTCAGTTCTTCCCTGGCCTGAGGATGGTTGGTCCCTCCTTGGCCCTCGGACGTCGGTCCTTCTATAGCACAATGTCAGTTCTTCCCTGGCATGAGGATGGTTGGTCCCTCTTTGGCCCATTTAAGCGTCTTTGAGAATGAGTGAAAGCATGCATTATTAATAATATTATTATTATTATTGTTGTTGTTGTTGTTGTTGTTGTTGTTGTTGTTGTTGTCACTCTGTCTTTGGACCAGTTATTCTTTAGCCGAAGGTCGGCCCAGAATGGATCCCCTTCGGCCTCGGAGAGGTTTGACCTTTGCCCTCTGGTCAGACTTTCAGAATGCGGTCTACATAACGGGAGAAGCACTGACCCTGAAGCACTTGGTGGATCCTGCTTCCCAGACTCCCACCTGGGGTCCTCTGCAGCCCGAGCTAAAGGGTAGGAAGGTCGTGTGCTTTAGTGACGGGACGCCTCAGTCTACTGACGACACGGAGGTCCTGATCGATCGATTGAAACGTGCTCTCTGACTCCTGCTTCATTCCTGCTGGAGGACATGTGGTTATTTTCAGCTCCTCAGTGTTTGCAGTCTCAAAGTGCTTCATGACGTGTGTGTGGAGAGTGTGTGTGTGTGTGTGTGTGTGTGTGTGTGTGTGTGTGTGTGTGTGTGTGTGAGAGAGAGTGTGTGAGAGTGTGTGAGAGTGTGTGAGAGTGTGTGTGTGTATCTGCTTGGATACCCACTCTGCGTGTTTGACCTGGGTTAAAGATTAACCCAGGTCAAACTCTCCCGGCCGACGGTCCGCTGAGCAGAGCCTCAACCTGTAGATGTGTGTCCTCTGGAGACCTGTAGATGTGTGTCCTCTGACCTGTAGATGTGTGTCCTCTGACCTGTAGATGTGTGTCCTCTGACCTGTAGATGTGTGTCCTCTGACCTGTAGATGTGTGTCCTCTGGAGACCTGTAGATGTGTGTCTTCTGGAGACCTGTAGATGTGTGTCCTCTGACCTGTAGATGTGTGTCCTCTGACCTGTAGATGTGTGTCCTCTGGAGACCTGTAGATGTGTGTCCTTTGACCTGTAGATGTGTGTCCTCTGACCTGTAGATGTGTGTCCTCTGGAGACCTGTAGATGTGTGTCCTCTGGAGACCTGTAGATGTGTGTCCTTTGACCTGTAGATGTGTGTCCTCTGGAGACCTGTAGATGTGTGTCCTCTGACCTGTAGATGTGTGTCCTCTGGAGACCTGTAGATGTGTGTCCTCTGGAGACCTGTAGATGTGTGTCCTCTGACCTGTAGATGTGTGTCCTCTGGAGAACTGTAGATGTGTGTCCTCTGGAGACCTGTAGATGTGTGTCCTCTGACCTGTAGATGTATGTCCTATGGAGACCTGTAGATGTGTGTCCTCTGACCTGTAGATGTGTGTCCTCTGGAGACCTGTAGATGTGTGTCCTCTGGAGACCTGTAGATGTGTGTCCTTTGACCTGTAGATGTGTGTCCTCTGGAGACCTGTAGATGTGTGTCCTCTGACCTGTAGATGTGTGTCCTCTGGAGACCTGTAGATGTGTGTCCTCTGACCTGTAGATGTGTGTCCTCTGGAGAACTGTAGATGTGTGTCCTCTGGAGACCTGTAGATGTGTGTCCTCTGACCTGTAGACGTGTGTCCTATGGAGACCTGTAGATGTGTGTCCTCTGACCTGTAGATGTGTGTCCTCTGGAGACCTGTAGATGTGTGTCCTCTGGAGACCTGTAGATGTGTGTCCTCTGGAGACCTGTAGATGTGTGTCCTCTGACCTGTAGATGTGTGTCCTCTGGAGACCTGTAGATGTGTGTCCTCTGGAGACCTGTAGATGTGTGTCCTTTGACCTGTAGATGTGTGTCCTCTGGAGACCTGTAGATGTGTGTCCTCTGACCTGTAGATGTGTGTCCTCTGACCTGTAGATGTGTGTCCTCTGACCTGTAGATGTGTGTCCTCTGGAGACCTGTAGATGTGTGTCCTTTGACCTGTAGATGTGTGTCCTCTGACCTGTAGATGTGTGTCTTCTGGAGACCTGTAGATGTGTGTCCTTTGACCTGTAGATGTGTGTCCTCTGACCTGTAGATGTGTGTCCTCTGGAGACCTGTAGATGTGTCCTGATTGATTGAGCCCAAATGTGATATCTTTTATAGAGAAAAGGAAGCCGTCTGAACCCTGATGGTCCCCGTGCTAATGTAGAAACATAGACATGCTAACGGTATTTTAGCGGTGCCAACGTTCTGTTTCTCAGCACAGATACGACCCCCTGACGACCCCGAACGTCCTGAGCGTGTTAATGTCTCCACACACTGAAGGGAGACACAGCATGTTTCATCAGAACAATAAAAGTCATGGTGACGTTAAAACTTCCCTCAGAGGCAGAAACACTCGAACCTCTTCCTGTTTACGGAGACTTTCCCCGATACGAAGACGTGCCGAAAGTAAACAGCATCTGCAGCGTCTCCAATAAAACACTCTGCATTCCACGTTTATGGCAGCGAGACAAACAGACATGCAGAGAAGAGGAGGAGCTGAAGAAGAGGAGGAGGAGGAGGAGGAGGAGGAGGAGGAGGAGGAGGAGTATAGGAGGAGGAGGAGGAGACTGACTCCCTCATCTGCAGATCTGTAGTCCACTTTGTTGACTTGCAGTTCTTCCCCGATTCTTATTTTCTACTTTGCGTCTTATTTCTAGATATCATAGAAATGAAAACAGGCCGTTACATGAGGAGGGAAGTTTGAAGTGCTTGAGATCATTGACATTAGACGCATGTCCTTCAAAGCTTTCCACTTTGTTGACTTGTAAGCTGTCCTTGCTCCGTCACACACGTTGTTAACGTAGATTATTACATGGCTTAGTTGAATACTCGATTCTGATTGGTCAATTCAGAACACGTGACACGTTGTTAATACCGAACAGACAGACCGCTGTCAAGGACTTATTGACCGTTGTTAAGGACGCTCACATCTTCAGAAAGAAGTCCGGTCGATTGAACTGTATACAGTTGGGCCGAAAAGCAAACTGCAGTTTGCTTTTCGAACTGGGACAAGAAAAACAGCGGAGAAGTAACGGGGCAGAAACCCTCCTTTTTACGCAGCGGTCCAGACATAGACATCAAACGGTTACTTTGTCATCAGGGCAGGATATCGAGATACTCTCCACGGTCTGACATCATGCAGGGTGCTACTTTTAAAGCAAGCAGCGATGTTTTCAAATCTGTAATCAGAAAGCTCCTCAAAAACGCTATAGAAGCAGTTCCTGCCGTTGCTACGTTAGTTCAAACAGTAACATCGGACTATTTTTCTTCGCGGATGCATGTCAATTTAAATCAATACATACAACTATTTTTTAAATCAATAAAATCATTTTCTAAATCCATAAAAGCATTTCAATTAATATTGGGAGTCATGTCGTTACTTTGTTGAGAATGTGGCCGTGTGATAGGCGGGATAATAACACCTTCATGCCGATCCAGATCCCTCCGCCTCGCGTCGGGCTCCTGATCAGCCTGTCCGTGTTCTTTTCCCCATAATGACCGCGTCGCAGCACATTATCCCTTACTTCACACCTCGTCAGGTTTAGGGAACAGTCTGAGCTCCACACACGTGTGTCCAGCAGGATGAGCTGATGAGGAGACGGCATGTGGAGCAGGATGCTGTCTGGATGTTCAGAGCATTCCATGGAATATAACAACAAGTGTATCTCGAGCCGGTTTCTGAAACTTACCTACCCCTCCTTTAAGTGGAAGTACTCAGAGCTTGTACTTGAGTAAAGGTAGAAGTACTCAGAGCTTGTACTTGAGTAAAGGTAGAAGTACTCAGAGCTTGTACTTGAGTAAAAGTAGAAGTACTCAGAGCTTGTACTTGAGTAAAAGTAGAAGTACTCAGACCTTGTACTTGAGTAAAGGTAGAAGTACTCAGAGCTTGTACTTGAGTAAAAGTAGAAGTACTCAGAGCTTGTACTTGAGTAAAAGTAGAAGTACTCAGAGCTTGTACTTGAGTAAAAGTAGAATTACTCAGAGCTTGTACTTGAGTAAAGGTAGAAGTACTCAGAGCTTGTACTTGAGTAAAAGTAGAAGTACTCAGAGCTTGTACTTGAGTAAAAGTAGAATTACTCAGAGCTTGTACTTGAGTAAAGGTAGAAGTACTCAGAGCTTGTACTTGAGTAAAAGTAGAAGTACTCAGAGCTTGTACTTGAGTAAAAGTAGAAGTACTCAGACCTTGTACTTGAGTAAAGGTAGAAGTACTCAGAGCTTGTACTTGAGTAAAAGTAGAAGTACTCAGAGCTTGTACTTGAGTAAAAGTAGAAGTACTCTTGTTCAGGTATTAAATAAAGTGAATGTTCTGAGGTCAGAAGCTGTTTTTCAGAACAGTAATTCTCAGACGGCTTCATGACGAGGCGACTTTTCTCCAAAAAGAGGAAGTTTGGAGGTTTCCCAGCATGCATTGGGGCTGCGGTGCACCGGTCATGAGTCAGCAGTTTGTAAACAACAGACTTTCTTCTTCTGCAGTTTGAGATGTGAGTGCAGATTATTCAGGTCAGATGTTTAAGGAACTTTAAAGAGGATTTGATCAAACGTCGTCTGAAGGAAATGTTGCGTAACGTTTAACTCTCTGAGGATCCTTCATGTGAAACGCAGATACGGACCCAACAGAAAGACTCAAAGCGCATCTCGAACACGCTGCATGCACGCGCTCAGACTTATAATTCTTCTGTTAGTATTTGATTCTCATGTTGTCGTGCTTTGCAAGTTTCCAACGGGCAGAACATATTGAAATACTTCCAATAATCTCTCGCGGCATCTTTACTTGAGTCTGCTTCAAAGTCACTTTAGTTCATGTTTGTATTTGAATCAGAGGCTTTAGCACGAGGCCTCTCTCCGTTCACCACCCTGTGAACCAACGTCTCTAATGTGCAGAAGATGATTAACTAACTTACAGACACGTTTCCCAGCATGCATCTCACTCTCAGACCTGTTTGCACGCGTCAGATCAGGTGTTTCTTGATTTAAGAGCAGGACATGTTTTCTCATGTCTTCTGACTCTGCAAAGGGCGATTTAGAGATATGCACATTTCTAAAGGACATTCACTTTAAAACGTTGCAGTGTTTCACGTTTTCCACATCGTGTCCCTCAGCTCGGGTCCAGGTGAGTCGTCTCTTTGAATGTTCTGCACGTCTGTGGTCACAAAGCAAACAAACCAACAACAACAAGCCCACGTGTTTCAGAGACATTTCTTCCATATTTTGAGGAGTTTATGCAGAAACAGGAAGTCGTGCGGTGGCATGCAAATACTTTACGTGTTCTTAGATATTACCAAATCACTCAAAACCACACGCCGAGTGTAATATTATTATAACATAGGCCATCCTGCCATTCAGAAAGCGAGAGGCTGTTCAAACACCAACGCTTTCTGTTGCAAGGTTTTCATTGACATGTTAGCCTTTAGCTTAGCGTTAGCACTCCTTCTATTAGCTTAGCGTTAGCACCTTCTATTAGCTTAGCGTTAGCTCCTTCTATTAGCTTAGCGTTAGCTCCTTCTATTAGCTTAGCGTTAGCTCCTTCTATTAGCTTAGCGTTAGCTCCTTCTATTAGCTTAGCGTTAGCTCCTTCTATGCGAGTGTTCGGGCTGTAATGCTGACGGTGCTGTGTTGAAGCCTGCTCCCTGCATGCATCTGAGGATCTATCTGAATAACCAGTAACCCATCCCCGCTCGTCCGACACGTGGACCAGGAACTCAGGACTCCTCGCTCTCGTTCCGTTACTCAGAAACCTTTATTATATAAACTGAAATCATGTCGGATCTTCACTTTGTTTCCAAAGAATGTGTTTCTTATCCGTCACTAAGGGATGTTAGTCGGTGAAATGCACCCTGGGAGTCGTAGTTGTCGACAGGCTTTTTGTAGTATTGAGTTTTTTCAAAGGAACATCGTTTTCCTTTCTGAGATCATTGAGATGATAAAGCTGTTTGATGTGGTCACGTGACTCCTTCTGGTGTTACTGTAGATCTGCTGGAAGCTAGCTAGCTAACGTAGCTCACCTTTTTCTTGCTAACAATTTTTTTAGTCAACTTTTATTTTTAGTACATTTTTCAAGTCTACTTTTTTTCTAGTCTTCTTTTTTGTAAACTTCTTTTTGTCATCAGCTTTTTTTTCCTTTTATCGCCCGATGTTTATTTTTAGTCAACTTTTCTTTGGTCAACTTTTTGATACGCTCATTTTGTTTTTTGGCGCCAACAATTGCTTTTTTCATGACTTTCCTTTATTGTCATCAACTGGTACTTACTCCTTTTCCTCCTTTTGTCACCAAATGTTCTTTTCTTGTCCGCCACAAGTTGTTGGGCCCGTCATCAACAACTTGACCAATGCCCAATAACCAATAACCAACGACCAACGACCAACGAACAACGAACAACGACCAATGACCAACGAACAACGACCAACGACCAACGACCAACGACCAACGACCAACGACCAACGAACAACGACCAACGACCAACGACCAACGACCAACGAACAACGACCAACGACCAACGACCAACGACCAACGACCAACGACCAACGACCAACGAACAACGACCAACGAACAACGAACAACGACCAACGACCAACGACCAACGAACAACGAACAACGACCAACGACCAACGACCAACGACCAACGAACAACGAACAACGACCAACGACCAACGACCAACGACCAACGACCAACGAACAACGAACAACGACCAACGACCAACGACCAACGACCAACGACCAACGAACAACGAACAACGACCAACGACCAACGACCAACGACCAACGAACAACGAACAACGACCAACGACCAACGACCAACGACCAACGAACAACGACCAACGAACAACGACCAACGAACAACGACCAACGAACAACGACCAACGACCAACGACCAACGAACAACGAACAACGACCAACGACCAACGACCAACGACCAACGACCAACGACCAACGACCAACGACCAACGAACAACGACCAACGAACAACGACCAACGAACAACGACCAACGAACAACGACCAACGACCAACGACCAACGACCAACGAACAACGACCAACGACCAACGACCAACGAACAACGACCAACGAACAACGACCAACGACCAACGAACAACGACCAACGAACAACGACCAACGACCAACGACCAACGACCAACGAACAACGACCAACGACCAACGACCAACGAACAACGACCAACGAACAACGACCAACGAACAACGACCAACGACCAACGACCAACGACCAACGAACAACGAACAACGACCAACGACCAACGACCAACGACCAACGACCAACGAACAACGACCAACGACCAACGACCAATGACCAATAACCAATGACCAATGACCAATGACCAATGACCAATGACCAATAGGCTGCATCCCGTGTGTCCTGATGAAGAGCCTTGTCACCTGTCTGCATCCTTGTGAGGCTGCATCCCGTGTGTCCTGATGAAGAGCCTTGCCACCTGTCTGCATCCTTGTGAGGCTGCATCCTGTGTGTCCTGATGAAGAGCCTTGTCACCTGTCTGCATCCTTGTGAGGCTGCATCCCGTGTGTCCTGATGAAGAGCCTTGTCACCTGTCTGCATCCTTGTGAGGCTGCATCCCGTGTGTCCTGATGAAGAGCCTTGCCACCTGTCTGCATCCTTGTGAGGCTGCATCCCGTGTGTCCTGATGAAGAGCCGTGCCACCTGTCTGCATCCTTGTGAGGCTGCATCCCGTGTGTCCTGATGAAGAGCCTTGCCACCTGTCTGCATCCTTGTGAGGCTGCATCCCGTGTGTCCTGATGAAGAGCCTTGTCACCTGTCTGCATCCTTGTGAGGCTGCATCCCGTGTGTCCTGATGAAGAGCCTTGCCACCTGTCTGCATCCTTGTGAGGCTGCATCCTGTGTGTCCTGATGAAGAGCCTTGTCACCTGTCTGCATCCTTGTGAGGCTGCATCCCGTGTGTCCTGATGAAGAGCCGTGCCACCTGTCTGCATCCTTGTGAGGCTGCATCCCGTGTGTCCTGATGAAGAGCTTTGCCACCTGTCTGCATCCTTGTGAGGCTGCATCCCGTGTGTCCTGATGAAGAGCCGTGCCACCTGTCTGCATCCTTGTGAGGCTGCATCCCGTGTGTCCTGATGAAGAGCCTTGCCACCTGTCTGCATCCTTGTGAGGCTGCATCCCGTGTGTCCTGATGAAGAGCCTTGCCACCTGTCTGCATCCTTGTGAGGCTGCATCCCGTGTGTCCTGATGAAGAGCCTTGTCACCTGTCTGCATCCTTGTGAGGCTGCATCCCGTGTGTCCTGATGAAGAGCCTTGCCACCTGTCTGCATCCTTGTGAGGCTGCATCCCGTGTGTCCTGATGAAGAGCCTTGCCACCTGTCTGCATCCTTGTGAGGCTGCATCCCGTGTGTCCTGATGAAGAGCCTTGCCACCTGTCTGCATCCTTGTGAGGCTGCATCCCGTGTGTCCTGATGAAGAGCCTTGCCACCTGTCTGCATCCTTGTGAGGCTGCATCCCGTGTGTCCTGATGAAGAGCCTTGCCACCTGTCTGCATCCTTGTGAGGCTGCATCCCGTGTGTCCTGATGAAGAGCTGTGCCACCTGTCTGCATCCTTGTGAGGCTGCATCCCGTGTGTCCTGATGAAGAGCCTTGCCACCTGTCTGCATCCTTGTGAGGCTGCATCCCGTGTGTCCTGATGAAGAGCCTTGCCACCTGTCTGCATCCTTGTGAGGCTGCATCCCGTGTGTCCTGATGAAGAGCCTTGCCACCTGTCTGCATCCTTGTGAGGCTGCATCCCGTGTGTCCTGATGAAGAGCCGTGCCACCTGTCTGCATCCTTGTGAGGCTGCATCCCGTGTGTCCTGATGAAGAGCCTTGCCACCTGTCTGCATCCTTGTGAGGCTGCATCCCGTGTGTCCTGATGAAGAGCCTTGCCACCTGTCTGCATCCTTGTGAGGCTGCATCCCGTGTGTCCTGATGAAGAGCCTTGCCACCTGTCTGCATCCTTGTGAGGCTGCATCCCGTGTGTCCTGATGAAGAGCTGTGCCACCTGTCAGCCTCCGTAGCATTCGGCCTCAAAGCGTCTGCAGTTTAAACACCAAACTTTAGATCCAGACAACACGACGGAGCCAGATGTTCTGCCTTCATGTCATTATCAACACGTGTTATTGGCATCCTTCATGGTTGTTCAAACACTCAGCTAGCTGTCCTGAGCAGCAGCGATGCTAACAGATGTTTCTGACAGCTAACACGGAGAGAAGCTACATGCTAACGGATGTTTCTGTGAGCTGTTCTTTACAGTGAACCTCTGACAGCTAACACAGAGAGAAGCTACATGCTAACAGATGTTTCTGACAGCTAACACGGAGAGAAGCTACATGCTGACATATGGTTCTGTGAGCTAACACAGAGAGAAGCTACATGCTAACAGATGGTTCTGTGAGCTAACACAGAGAGAAGCTACATGCTAACGGTAAACTCTGATAAGATAAACCACCTGCAACACGTTGTAACGATCACAACGGGAGTCGGAACAGGCTTCGTTATCAGGCTTTAGTAACTCTTCTGATTCACAGATGATCACAGGTTCATGTGCAGCTCGTGGGTTCAACCTCACACTCACTCCCACACAGACCCATATATATATCAGTGTCTACGTCACAACTTCCCGCCCTCCCCCGTCTGCTCCCCCAACCACAGGCCCGCACCTCAACCAGCTTCACTGTGCAGCTCTATGATTGGCAGAGAGACGGGGGATTCCTGAGTGACACCCTCAGCATCCAATACAGGGTCGCTACAATATT
Source organism: Pseudochaenichthys georgianus (assembly GCF_902827115.2). Lineage (NCBI taxonomy): Eukaryota > Metazoa > Chordata > Actinopteri > Perciformes > Channichthyidae > Pseudochaenichthys > Pseudochaenichthys georgianus. The sequence continues at coordinate 2,289 of NW_027262839.1, read as the reverse complement.
AACCCTTTAGATGAAACACACTGTAGCTTTACACACCTCAGAACACAGCTAACACACACTGCTAACAAACAGCATGAAGCTAACACACAGCATGAAGCTAACACACTGCTAACACGCATGAAGCTAACACACAGCATGAAGCTAACACACAGCATGAAGCTAACACACAGCATGAAGCTAACACATTGCATGAAACTAACACAGAGCATGAAGCTAACACACTGCTAACAAACAGCATGAAGCTAACACACTGCTAACACACTGCATGAAGCTAACACACAGCATGACGCTAACACACTGCTAACACACTGCATGAAGCTAACACACACAGCATGAAGCTAACACACACAGCATGAAGCTAACACACTGCTAACACACTGCATGAAGCTAACACACAGCATGACGCTAACACACTGCTAACACACTGCATGAAGCTAACACACACAGCATGAAGCTAACACACACAGCATGAAGCTAACACACTGCTAACACACTGCATGAAGCTAACACACAGCATGACGCTAACACACTGCTAACACACTGCATGAAGCTAACACACACAGCATGAAGCTAACACACACAGCATGAAGCTAACACACACTGCATGAAGCTAACTCATTGCATGAAGCTAACACACAGCATGAAGCTAACACATAGCATGAAGCTAACACACACTGCTGCTAACACACACTGCATGAAGCTAACACATAGCATGAAGCTAACACACACTGCATGAAGCTAACACACTCTGCATGAAGCTAACACATAGCATGAAGCTAACACACACTGCATGAAGCTAACACACACTGCATGAAGCTAACACACACTGCATGAAGCTAACACACACTGCATGAAGCTAACACATACTGCTAACAGACTATGCATGAAGCTAACACATAGCATGAAGCTAACACACACTGCATGAAGCTAACACATAGCATGAAGCTAACACACACTGCATGAAGCTAACACACACTGCATGAAGCTAACACACATAGCATGAAGCTAACACACACTGCATGAAGCTAACACACACTGCATGAACCTAACACACACTGCATGAAGCTAACACATACTGCATGAAGCTAACACACACTGCATGAAGCTAACATACTGCTAACACACTCTGCATGAAGCTGTGTGTGTGTGTGTGTGTGTGTGTGTGTGTGTGTGTGTGTGTGTGTGTGTGTGCCAGAGTTCAGCTGCAGTTTGCTCAGGGAGGGGGCTCTCATTAACACACACACACACACACACACACACACACACACACACACACACACACACACACACACACACACACACACACACACACACACACACACACACACACACACACACACACACACACACACACACACACACACACACACACCTCTTTAAGTCAAGGTTTAAAGTCCTTCGGTCACAAAGTGTTCTGGCTCTGGCCTGATAGAGGGGGGGGGTAGAGTCCAGGCGTGTGTGTGTGTGTGTGTGTGTGTGTGTGTGTGTGTGTGTGTGTGTGTGTGTGTGTGTGTGTGTGTGTGTGTGTGTGCAGGTAGAGCTGTAGATCATCTGTTACTGTGTTTTCTTTCAAGAACACGAACGGCACATCGAACATGGTATATATACACAGACAAAGTAAAAACGATATTTGTCAAGAGTTATATATATATATAAATATATATATATATGTATATATATAAATATAAATATGTATATGTATGTATCAGGGTGCCAATTGTGGGGACCTGGCTGGAGTGAGATTTTGATATCATGGGTTTAATTACACATATGTGCACGAAATGACTGCTATCGTGTCAGTAGCGGGACCTTAGCATATATACAGGATATATATACAAATACACAATATATACAAATACACAATATATACACACAGACTATAAAGGACACAACGTTTCATTCACTAATGAAAGTCAAACACATGTTTGTTTCCACTGTTTTATTGTGTGCCTGTCGCGATAAGCTATTCATTGACTTATCGTACGATAAATAAAAATGAACTCGATAAATTGCCATCTACAAGAGGATGTGACGAGCAGCTTGAAAGGATGCACTTGAACTATTATTATATATTATCATGATGTCAGGGGTCTAATATGCTCACACAACGGTGCCGACGATATTATCGTTTATCGCAATCATTTCCGGGAAAATGTATCCAACAAAATTAATTATCGTGAGGCCTATACATGAAACACACACACACACACACACACACACACAAACACACACACACACACACAAAAAAACAAAACAAAAAAAAAAAAAAACCAAAAAACAAAAAAAAAA
>NW_027262838.1:0-17500 GCF_902827115.2 Pseudochaenichthys georgianus | reverse complement strand
ACGTAAGCCGGGTAAGGGTTTAGGGATCACTGGGCAAGGGTTTAGGAGTCACTGGTAAGGGTTTAGGAGTCACTGGGTAAGGGTTTAGGAGTCACTGGGTAGGGGTCTAGGGGTCACTGAGTAAGGGTTTAGGAGTCACTGGGTAAGGATTTAGGAGTCACTAGGTAAGGGTCTAGGGGTCACTGGGTAAGGGTTTAGGAGTCACTGGGTAAGGGTTTAGGAGTCACTGGGTAAGGGTCTAGGAGTCACTGGGTAAGGGTTTAGGAGTCACTGGGTAAGGGTCTAGGGGTCACTGGGTAAGGGTCTAGGAGTCACTGGGTAGGGGTCTAGGGGTCACTGGGTAAGGGTTTAGGAGTCACTGGGTCAGGGTTTAGGAGTCACTGGGTAAGGGTCTAGGGGTCACTGGGTAAGGGTCTAGGAGTCACTGGGTAAGGGTTTAGGAGTCACTGGGTAAGGGTTTAGGAGTCACTGGGTAAGGGTCTAGGGGTCACTGGGTAAGGGCCTAGGAGTCACTGGGTAAGGGTTTAGGAGTCACTGGGTAAGGGTTTAGGAGTCACTGGGTAAGGGTTTAGGAGTCACTGGGTAAGGGTCTAGGAGTCACTGGGTAAGGGTCTAGGGGTCACTGGGTAAGGGTTTAGGAGTCACTGGGTAAGGGTCTAGGGGTGACTGGGTAAGGGTTTAGGAGTCACTGGGTAAGGGTCTAGGAGTCACTGGGTAAGGGTCTAGGGATCACTGGGTAAGGGCCTAGGGGTCACTGGGTAAGGGTCTAGGGGTCCTGGGTCAGGGTCTAGGGGTCACTGGGTCAGGGTCTAGGGGTCCTGGGTCAGGGTCTAGGGGTCCTGGGTCAGGGTCTAGGGGTCCTGGGTCAGGGTCTAGGGGTCACTGGGTCAGGGTCTAGGAGTCACTGGGTAAGGGTCTAGGGGTCACTGGGTAAGGGTCTAGGGGTCACTGGGTAAGGGTCTAGGGGTCACTGGGTAAGGGTCTAGGGGTCCTGGGTCAGGATCTAGGGGTCCTGGGTCAGGGTCTAGGAGTCACTGGGTAAGGGCCTAGGAGTCACTGGGTAAGGGTCTAGGGGTCCTGGGTCAGGGTCTAGGGGTCACTGGGTAAGGGCCTAGGGGTCACTGGGTCAGGGCCTAGGAGTAACTGGGTAAGGGTCTAGGGGTCCTGGGTCAGGGTCTAGGGGTTCTGGGTCAGGGTCTAGGGGTCCTGGGTCAGGGTCTAGGGGTCCTGGGTCAGGGTCTAGGGCCCCGGACCCTCCTGAGTTCCAGGCTCACAGATTGGCTTTGTTTGCAGATGATGACTCGCTCTCTTTTATCAACACTGACTGATTCCCTCTGTCTGTCAGTGATGATCCCGCCCCCTCCTGCCTACCCTCCCCCCCACGCTCCGCCCTCCCCCCCCTCCCCCCGCACCCTGCTGCCCCCCCCCTCCTCAGCTCGACTCTGCTTACCTGCTCGACTTCAACACCTGGGTAAGAAAACACTGCAGCTTCTTTGAGTGTAGTATTAGTATGTTCTGTGTCAGGGGCACAGATGCGGAGGGGGCCTCATCTTGCGGGTGGGCCTCATCTTGCGGAGGGGGCCTCATCTTGCGGATGGGCCTCATCTTGCGGATGGCCCTCATCTTGCGGATGGGCCTCATCTTGCGGATGGGCCTCATCTTGCGGAGGGGGCCTCATCTTGTGGATGGGCCTCATCTTGCGGATGGGCCTCATCTTGCGGAGGGGGCCTCATCTTGCGGATGGGCCTCATCTTGTGGATGGGCCTCATCTTGCGGAGGGGGCCTCATCTTGCGGAGGGGGCCTCATCTTGCGGAGGGGGCCTCATCTTGCGGGTGGGCCTCATCTTGCGGAGAGGGCCTCATCTTGCGGATGGGCCTCATCTTGCGGATGGGCCTCATCTTGCGGAGGGGGCCTCATCTTGCGGATGGGCCTCATCTTGCGGAGGGGGCCTCATCTTGCGGATGGGCCTCATCTTGCGGAGGGGGCCTCATCTTGCGGATGGGCCTCATCTTGCGGAGGGGGCCTCATCTTGCGGATGGGCCTCATCTTGCGGAGGGGCCTCATCTTGCGGAGGGGGCCTCATCTTGCGGATGGGCCTCATCTTGCGGAGTGGGCCTCATCTTGCGGAGGGGGCCTCATCTTGCGGATGGGCCTCATCTTGCGGAGGGGGCCTCATCTTGCGGATGGGCCTCATCTTGCGGAGGGGGCCTCATCTTGCGGATGGGCCTCATCTTGCGGAGGGGCCTCATCTTGCGGAGGGGGCCTCATCTTGCGGATGGGCCTCATCTTGCGGAGTGGGCCTCATCTTGCGGAGGGGGCCTCATCTTGTGGATGGGCCTCATCTTGCGGATGGGCCTCATCTTGCGGAGGGAGCCTCAGCTGAGCCGCAAATGCGGCGCACCTATGCACTTATGCCGTGCAATTAGTTTCGCGAGGACGCAAGCGAAACAGAGGGACTCATCATATAGCTTTGTGTGGGGCCTCAAGTTGGGTAGGGACGGCCCTGCGTACTGTCACGGCGCTGTAAACCCTCAGCTCTGTTGCTTCCTGTCAAAACCCCGCCTCCTCACTCCTGATTGGCCGACCCCAGCTTTCACTAACGGGAAGTGTGTTCTCAGATTTAGAGCTGCCGGCCATGCCCCCTCCTCTCTTATTGGACGACCAGGGTTTTTTTGATGACATCATGCCACCCCTCCCTCCACCAGTGGACTACGACACCGACGCCCCCCCGATATACCTGGAGAAAGGTACTACTACTGCTAACTACTACTAACTACTACTAACTAATACTATTACTACTACTAAGTAATACTACTACTACTACTACTACTACTATTACTACTACTACTACTATTACTACTACTACTAACGAATACTACTACTATCATAATCAGAATACCTTTATTATACCACTACTAACTACTAAGTAATACTACTACTACTACTACTCCTTCTCGCTATTACTGCTACTACTACTGCTAACTAATACTTCTAATACTAACTAATACTAGTACTACTACTAACTAACTACAACTATTACTAATACTACTGCTAAGTAATACTACTACTACTACTACTACTAACTACTACTACTGCTAACTATTACTACTACTACTGCTGCTACTGCTAATACTACTACTACTGCTGACTAATGCTACTACTATAAAGTAATACTAGTACTACTAACTTATACTACTACTGCTAACTACTACGACTACTGCTACTACTACTACTACTACTACTACTACTACTACTAACTAACTATTGCTAATACTACTGCTAACTAATACTACTACTGCTAACTAATACTACTACTAACTACAAATATGACTAATACTACTGCTAACTAATACTATACTGCTAACTAATACTACTACTACTAATTACTACTACTACTACTAACTAACTACAACTATTACTAATACCACTGCTAATAACTAATACTACTACTAACTAACTACAACTATGACTAATACTACTGCTAACTAATACTGTTAACTAATACTACTACTACTAATTACTACTACTAACTAACCACAACTATTGCTAATACTACTGCTAACTAATACTATACTACTTACTAATACTACTACTACTAATTACTACTACTACTAACTAACTACAACTATTGCTAATACTACTGCTAACTACTACTACTAAGTAATACTACTACTACTACTACTACTACTACTAAGTAATACTACTACTACAACTACTACTACTACTACTACAACTAACTAACTACAACTATGACTAATACTACTGCTAACTACTACTATTAAGTAATACTACTACTACTACTACTACTACTACTACTACTACTACTACTACTACTACTACTACTTTACATAAAGGTACACAAAGGTATATAGAGGTATATTAGTGTGTATAAAGGTATGTAAATAACGTGATATAAGTGTGTGAATGTTTAATAGAGGTATATAAAGGTACATTAAGTTATATAGTGGTGTGTATGAGTGTGTGTGTGTGTGTAAGGGCAGTACTCTGTGTGTCCAGTGGTGGCGCTGTACAACTACGACGCCTCCAAACCCGACGACCTGTCACTCAGCGATGGCGACATCATCTACCTGACACATCGCCATGACGACGGCTGGTGTGAGGGTTATCTCCGTGGCAACAGCGGCTTCTTCCCCCAAAACTACGTCCAATCATGTGGCTAGACTGAAGCCCCGCCCCCTCCCAGCGGCCACGGGGACCGATCCGTGTTGATTAGTTAAGGAACTGAGTTACTAATAACCAGCCTGAGTTTGAAGTTCCTATATATTTAATAATTCACAACAAACTAAGATTAATATTTAAAATGTAGTTTAAACTGGTTTGAAAATAATTAAAATACATGTTTTTGATCGAGTCATTTATTTTATATATTCATATTGATTGTATTTAAATCAACTTATATTCAGAAGAAATTACACATTTATTTTACATGTTGTAAATTGACTTTAACAGAAAACTGTTAAATTAAACTCATAAATTAAACATGAGTTATAGATTGAAGTTCTTCTGTTGAATTCTCATTAATTTATCACCAACACATGTTTAGCAATAAAGATGTAATTATTTTATGTTAAGAAAGAAACTAAAACTATGGAGACATTTAGGAATGATTATTTCAAAAATAAATATTTCTAGCTATAAATATATTTCCTTGTTAGCAAATCAAACAGATTTTTAGTATTAAATATTACATTTGAATTTCAATGTGTTTAGAGGTTCTATTTAACGTGTCTCTAATGCCCCTGGAGACCACCACTCAAACCACAGACCCACTGTTTAGTAACAATAATCTGAGATGTTTTAATCAGAGATGATCGCAGTGTTTCTGGATGTATTGATGATCAATAAACACGAGGAATATGATCTGACATCATCCCTGTGTTTGTTCACTGATTTACCTTCAAATAAACACACAGCTGCTTCGTGAAGCTAATGCTAACGCTCACAGACTTCCTTATAATAAATACATTATCTGATCTGCCCCCTACTGGACGGATGTGTTTCCTTATTATAATATCTGATCTGCCCCCTAGAGGACAGATGTGTGTCCTTATTATAATATCTGATCTGCCCCCTACTGGACAGATGTGTTTCCTTATTACAATATCTGATCTGCCCCCTAGAGGACAGATGTGTTTCCTTATCATAATATCTGATCTGCCCCCTAGAGGACAGATGTGTTTCCGTATTATAATATCTGATCTGCCCCCTAGAGGACAGATGTGTTTCCTTATTATAATATATGATCTGCCCCCTAGAGGACAGATGTGTTTCCTTATTATAATATCTGATCTGCCCCCTACTGGACAGATGTGTTTCCTTATTATAATATCTGATCTGCCCCCTACTGGACAGATGTGTTTCCTTATTATAATATCTGATCTGCCCCCTAGAGGACAGATGTGTTTCCTTATTATAATATATGATCTGCCCCCTAGAGGACAGATGTGTTTCCTTATTATAATATATGATCTGCCCCCTACTGGACAGATGTGTTTCCTTATTATAATATCTGATCTGCCCCCTACTGGACAGATGTGTTTCCTTATTATAATATATGATCTGCCCCCTAGAGGACAGATGTGTTTCCTTATTATAATATATGATCTGCCCCCTACTGGACAGATGTGTTTCCTTATTATAATATATGATCTGCCCCCTACTGGACAGATGTGTTTCCTTATTATAATATCTGATCTGCCCCCTAGAGGACGGATGTGTGTCCGTATTATAATATCTGATATGCCCCCTAATGGACAGATGTGTTTCCTTATTATAATATATGATCTGCCCCCTACTGGAGAGATGTGTTTCCTTATTATAATATCTGCTGCCCCCTAGAGGACAGATGTGTTTCCTTATTATAATATCTGATCTGCCCCCTAGAGGACAGATGTGTTTCCTTATTATAATATCTGATATGCCCCCTAGAGGACAGATGTGTTTCCTTATTATAATATCTGATCTGCCCCCTACTGGACAGATGTGTTTCCTAATTATAATATATGATCTGCCCCCTACTGGACAGATGTGTTTCCTTATTATAATATCTGCTGCCCCCTAGAGGACAGATGTGTTTCCTTATTATAATATCTGATCTGCCCCCTAGAGGACAGATGTGTTTCCTTATTACAATATCTGATCTGCCCCCTAGAGGACGGATGTGTTTCCTTATTATAATATCTGATCTGCCCCCTAGAGGACAGATGTGTTTCCTTATTACAATATCTGATCTGCCCCCTAGAGGACAGATGTGTTTCCTTATTATAATATCTGATCTGCCCCCTAGAGGACAGATGTGTTTCCTTATTATAATATCTGATCTGCCCCCTACTGGACAGATGTGTTTCCTTATTATAATATCAGATCTGCCCCCTAGAGGACGGATGTGTTTCCTTATTATAATATCTGATCTGCCCCCTAGAGGACAGATGTGTTTCCGTATTATAATATCTGATCTGCCCCCTAGAGGACAGATGTGTTTCCTTATTATAATATCTGATCTGCCCCCTAGAGGACAGATGTGTTTCCGTATTATAATATCTGATCTGCCCCCTAGAGGACAGATGTGTTTCCTTATTATAATATCTGATCTGCCCCCTAGAGGACAGATGTGTTTCCTTATTATAATATCTGATCTGCCCCCTAGAGGACAGATGTGTTTCCTTATTATAATATCTGATCTGCCCCCTAGAGGACAGATGTGTTTCCTTATTATAATATCTGATCTGCCCCCTAGAGGACAGATGTGTTTCCGTATTATAATATCTGATCTGCCCCCTAGAGGACAGATGTGTTTCCTTATTATAATATCTGATCTGCCCCCTAGAGGACAGATGTGTTTCCTTATTATAATATCTGATCTGCCCCCTAGAGGACAGATGTGTTTCCGTATTATAATATCTGATCTGCCCCCTAGAGGACAGATGTGTTTCCTTATTATAATATCTGATCTGCCCCCTAGAGGACGGATGTGTTTCCTTATTATAATATCTGATCTGCCCCCTAGAGGACAGATGTGTTTCCGTATTATAATATCTGATCTGCCCCCTAGAGGACAGATGTGTGTCCGTATTATAATATCTGATCCGCCCCCTAGAGGACAGATGTGTGTCCGTATTATAATATCTGATCTGCCCCCTAGAGGACAGATGTGTTTCCTTATCATAATATCTGATCTGCCCCCTAGAGGACAGATGTGTTTCCTTATTATAATATCTGCTGCCCCCTAGAGGACAGATGTGTTTCCTTATTATAATATCTGCTGCCCCCTAGAGGACAGATGTGTTTCCTTATTACAATATCTGATCTGCCCCCTAGAGGACGGATGTGTTTCCTTATTATAATATCTGATCTGCCCCCTAGAGGACAGATGTGTTTCCTTATTATAATATCTGATCTGCCCCCTACTGGACAGATGTGTTTCCTTATTATAATATCAGATCTGCCCCCTAGAGGACGGATGTGTTTCCTTATTATAATATCTGATCTGCCCCCTAGAGGACAGATGTGTTTCCTTATTATAATATCAGATCTGCCCCCTAGAGGACGGATGTGTTTCCTTATTATAATATCTGATCTGCCCCCTAGAGGACAGATGTGTTTCCTTATTACAATATCTGATCTGCCCCCTAGAGGACAGATGTGTTTCCTTATTATAATATCTGATCTGCCCCCTAGAGGACAGATGTGTTTCCTTATTATAATATCTGATCTGCCCCCTACTGGACAGATGTGTTTCCTTATTATAATATCAGATCTGCCCCCTAGAGGACGGATGTGTTTCCTTATTATAATATCTGATCTGCCCCCTAGAGGACAGATGTGTTTCCGTATTATAATATCTGATCTGCCCCCTAGAGGACAGATGTGTTTCCTTATTATAATATCTGATCTGCCCCCTAGAGGACAGATGTGTTTCCGTATTATAATATCTGATCTGCCCCCTAGAGGACAGATGTGTTTCCTTATTATAATATCTGATCTGCCCCCTAGAGGACAGATGTGTTTCCTTATTATAATATCTGATCTGCCCCCTAGAGGACAGATGTGTTTCCTTATTATAATATCTGATCTGCCCCCTAGAGGACAGATGTGTTTCCTTATTATAATATCTGATCTGCCCCCTAGAGGACAGATGTGTTTCCGTATTATAATATCTGATCTGCCCCCTAGAGGACAGATGTGTTTCCTTATTATAATATCTGATCTGCCCCCTAGAGGACAGATGTGTTTCCGTATTATAATATCTGATCTGCCCCCTAGAGGACAGATGTGTTTCCTTATTATAATATCTGATCTGCCCCCTAGAGGACGGATGTGTTTCCTTATTATAATATCTGATCTGCCCCCTAGAGGACAGATGTGTTTCCTTATTATAATATCTGATCTGCCCCCTAGAGGACAGATGTGTTTCCTTATTATAATATCTGATCCGCCCCCTAGAGGACAGATGTGTGTCCGTATTATAATATCTGATCCGCCCCCTAGAGGACAGATGTGTGTCCGTATTATAATATCTGATCTGCCCCCTAGAGGACAGATGTGTTTCCTTATCATAATATCTGATCTGCCCCCTAGAGGACAGATGTGTTTCCTTATTATAATATCTGATCTGCCCCCTAGAGGACAGATGTGTGTCCGTATTATAATATCTGATCTGCCCCCTAGAGGACAGATGTGTTTCCTTATTATAATATCAGATCTGCCCCCTAGAGGACAGATGTGTGTCCGTATTATAATATCTGATCTGCCCCCTAGAGGACAGATGTGTTTCCTTATTATAATATCTGCTGCCCCCTAGAGGACAGATGTGTTTCCTTATTATAATATCTGCTGCCCCCTAGAGAACAGATGTGTTTCCTTATTATAATATCTGCTGCCCCCTAGAGGACAGATGTGTTTCCTTATTATAATATCTGCTGCCCCCTAGAGGACAGATGTGTTTCCTTATTATAATATCTGCTGCCCCCTAGAGGACAGATGTGTTTCCGTATTATAATACAACATAATAAAGCTTCAACACAAGCTTCATATAAAATATTTAATGTCAGTTATCAAAAGGTTTTCAAGTGCATTCAGACAGTAAACAGAATAAATACTTTAAATAGAAACATGAAAATAAATAAACAAATACATAAACAAATAAATAAACAAATAAATAAATAAACACATAAATAAATGCATAATAGATATTAAGGGTGATGTCGGCGCCGCCTCGCAGACCGATCTTTGATGTTCGGCTGAACCAGAACATCCAGCTGCACCAGGTGAGCCCGGGTCTCCCACCTCACCTGCTCCCAGGACCCCCTGCTGCCCCCCTGCAGAGAGGCACACTGTGTTAATACCACACACACTGCATATAAACACACACACTGCGTATAAACACACACACACACACACACACACACACACACACACACACACACACACACACACACACACACACACACACACACACACACACACACACACACACACACACACACACACACACACACACACACACACACACACACACACACACACACACACACACACACACACACACACACACACTCTCTGTGTTCTACAGTGTACTCACAGTGCGGAGCAGGGTCACGTTCTCCAGCATCCTGAAGTATTTGTACAGCGTGGTGACAGCTGATGTGTTGGAGGGAATCTGCACACACACACACACACACACACACACACACACACACACACACACACACACACACACACACACACACACACACACACACACACACACACACACACACACACACACACACACACACACACGCACGCACACACACACACACACACACCTTTATTATAATGAGCCAGCATTTCATCACTTGCTGTCCCCTGGTTTTGTGATGTTACCGTTCTGTAGTTCCTTTGTAACCCTAACGTGAGAGGACATTCAGCACCAGGTGTCTCTTATTGTGAAAGGACTTCTAATTGAAGTGTCTTATTGTGAAAGGATGTCTAATTGAAGTGTCTTATTGTGAAAGGACTTCTAATTGAAGTGTCTTATTGTGAAAGGACGTCTAATTGAAGTGTCTTATTGTGAAAGGACTTCTAATTGAAGTGTCTTATTGTGAAAGGACGTCTAATTGAAGTGTCTTATTGTGAAAGGACTTCTAATTGAAGTGTCTTATTGTGAAAGGACTTCTAATTGAAGTGTCTTATTGTGAAAGGACGTCTAATTGAAGTGTCTTATTGTGAAAGGACTTCTAATTTAAGTGTCTTATTGTGAAAGGACTTCTAATTGAAGTGTCTTATTGTGAAAGGACGTCTAATTGAAGTGTCTTATTGTGAAAGGACTTCTAATTGAAGTGTCTTATTGTGAAAGGACGTCTAATTGAAGTGTCTTATTGTGAAAGGACTTCTAATTGAAGTGTCTTATTGTGAAAGGACGTCTAATTGAAGTGTCTTATTGTGAAAGGACTTCTAATTGAAGTGTCTTATTGTGAAAGGACTTCTAATTGAAGTGTCTTATTGTGAAAGGACGTCTAATTGAAGTGTCTTATTGTGAAAGGACTTCTAATTGAAGTGTCTGATTGTGAAAGGACTTCTAATTGAAGTGTCTTATTGTGAAAGGACTTCTAATTGAAGTGTCTTATTGTGAAAGGACGTCTAATTGAAGTGTCTTATTGTGAAAGGACTTCTAATTGAAGTGTCTCATTGTGAAAGGACTTCTAATTGAAGTGTCTTATTGTGAAAGGACGTCTAATTGAAGTGTCTTATTGTGAAAGGACTTCTAATTGAAGTGTCTTATTGTGAAAGGACGTCTAATTGAAGTGTCTTATTGTGAAAGGACTTCTAATTGAAGTGTCTTATTGTGAAAGGACTTCTAATTGAAGTGTCTTATTGTGAAAGGACTTCTAATTGAAGTGTCTTATTGTGAAATGACGTCTAATTGAAGTGTCTTATTGTGAAAGGACTTCTAATTGAAGTGTCTCATTGTGAAAGGACTTCTAATTGAAGTGTCTTATTGTGAAAGGACGTCTAATTGAAGTGTCTTATTGTGAAAGGACTTCTAATTGAAGTGTCTTATTGTGAAAGGACTTCTAATTGAAGTGTCTTATTGTGAAAGGACTTCTAATTGAAGTGTCTTATTGTGAAAGGACTTCTAATTGAAGTGTCTTATTGTGAAAGGACGTCTAATTGAAGTGTCTTATTGTGAAAGGACGTCTAATTGAAGTGTCTTATTGTGAAAGGACGTCTAATTGAAGTGTCTTATTGTGAAAGGACGTCTAATTGAAGTGTCTTATTGTGAAAGGACTTCTAATTGAAATGTCTTATTGTGAAAGGACTCACGCAGTGTAGCACGTCCTCTCGCTGCCTGTTGATGTTCGTCCGGAACTTCTCGGTGGAGGTTCGGTTCCAGCCGGCGGCGGACATGCTTGCGTTGTTGAACAGCTGAGCGATGAACGACAGAGTTTCTCCCACGAACGCCAGCTGAGACGGCACCTGCACAGGTGAGCAGTGATGACATCATCAGTGTCAGAGAGTGAGGCGAGGAGAGAAGTAGAAGGTTTGTGTGTGATATTCACCGTCTCCCTCCGGATGCGTCTGTAGGCTCTGTTCGGGAACGGGACCGGGCGCTCGTCTCGCAGCGGGCCGCCCTGCCGCACAAACACACACGTTATTTACTTACATATATATTTACTTTCTTATTTACTTCTATTTCTTTTTCCTTTATTTCACCACAAGCTGCTGGAAACTGTTTTCATTATAAATCATTACCAACAGAACACATACATGTCCATAACTGTGTGTGTGTGTGTGTGTGTGTGTGTGTGTGTGTGTGTGTGTGTGTGTGTGTGTGTGTGTGTGTGTGTGTGTGTGTGTGTGTGTGTGTGTGTGTGTGTGTGTGTGTGTGTCTCACCATGCTGTTGATCCAGCTCAGAGCCTCTCCACTCTGCGTGCTGTAGTCCGACAGCCAATCAGAGCAGAGCGCCGAGGTCAGCTGAGCAGAGAGGACGAGGAGAAGGAGGTGTGACATCATGATGAAGGTGGAGGTGATGAAGGTGATGGTGATGAAGGTGATGAAGGTGGTGGTAAAGGTGATGAAGGTGATGGTGAAGGTGATGAAGGTGATGGAGCTCCTGGAGGTTCTGTCTCTTTCTGCAGATCTCACACTTTTATCCATCGCAGAGTGAAACAGAGAAATTCCCAGTTTCCCTTTCCACACTACAACACCAGGTAATACTATAATATGACCATACTGCTGACCATACTCTGTAGTAATACACATACTTATATATATAAGTATATATATAAGTATTATCAGCAACATGTTGGAAGTATTTAGAGTATTTATGATTTAAAGCCTGCTGCTCATAAATTATGATATCTCCCATCAGTAGTACACAGTACACAGTAGAAGTACACAGTAGAAGTACACAGTACACAGTAGAAGTACACAGTACACAGTAGAAGTACACAGTAGAAGTACACAGTAGAAGTACACAGTACACAGTACAAGTACACAGTACGCAGTAGAAGTACACAGTAGAAGTACATAGTACACAGTAGAAGTACACAGTACACAGTAGCCTATACAGTACACAGTAGAAGTACACAGTACACAGTAGAAGTACACAGTACACAGTAGCCTACACAGTACACAGTAGAAGTACACAGTACACAGTAGAAGTACACAGTACACAGTAGCCTACACAGTACACAGTAGAAGTACACAGTACACAGTAGAAGTACACAGCACACAGTAGCCTACACAGTACACAGTACACAGTAGAAGTACACAGTACACAGTAGAAGTACACAGTAGAAGAACACAGCACACAGTAGCCTACACAGTACACAGTACACAGTAGAAGTACACAGTACACAGTAGAAGTACACAGTACACAGTAGAAGTACACTGTAGAAGAACACAGCACACAGTAGCCTACACAGTACACAGTACACAGTAGAAGTACACAGTACACAGTAGAAGTACACAGTACACAGTAGAAGTACACAGTACACAGTAGAAGTACACTGTAGAGCAGTGTTTTATTGTGAAAGTCCCTTCACTTTTCTGCTTCACACTTTCACTTTCCAGACTTTGCGGCACAGAAACGAGCCCTTCAGAATAAAAGCTTCCCTTCAGAATAAAAGCTTCCCTTCTCCCCACAGACCAGTGGAGCGGCTGGTTCCACCGACCGGAAGTGACGCTGCGTGTGTGTGTGTGATATTCAACTTTTAAAGAAAGCTCTTATTCTGAAGGCGTCCCTCCGTTTGTCTGGAAACAGTGACGTCAGCCTCGTTTTCGCTTTCTGGTCGTCTAGGAAACGCTGTGACGTCATACCCGCCGATGTGGGATACTCTTCCACTTTTCTTGCATTTGACGTATTTGTGCTGCGATGTTTGTCATGATGTTTTGTGAGGGACATGTTCATAATGTCTCACCATGCTGCTGATCCAGAGCCTCTGTGCCTGTGTTTAGCTCAAGGCTACATCTGGGATATCTCATGTTTGAAGTGTTCTTTAGAGGCGGGCGGTCCTTTTGGAGAAACCAGCTGAGTGAGCTAGAATGAGAAAATACACACAAACGCGCACATGACCAATGAGGGCACGAGATAATGTGCACAGATGGAAAGCTGTCGGGGCGTTAAGAGCGTGCATGGAATATAACACATCGAGGCTTAAAGACGTGAAGCCTGATCGATCCTCCGTAATCCTCAGCGAGTCTTCCAACACTCCCACACCTGGTCCTGGACGTGGCTTCCGCACCTGGTCCTGGACGTAGCTTCCACACCTGGTCCTGGACGCAGCTTCCGCACCTGGTCCTGGACGTAGCTTCCACACCTGGTCCTGGACGTAGCTTCCACACCTGGTCCTGGACGCGGCTTCCACACCTGGTCCTGGACGCGGCTTCCACACCTGGTCCTGGACGTGGCTTCCACACCTGGTCCTGGACGTAGCTTCCACACCTGGTCCTGGACGCGGCTTCCACACCTGGTCCTGGACGTGGCTTCCACACCTGGTCCTGGACGCGGCTTCCACACCTGGTCCTGGACGTAGCTTCCACACCTGGTCCTGGACGCGGCTTCCACACCTGGTCCTGGACGCGGCTTCCACACCTGGTCCTGGACGTGGCTTCCACACCTGGTCCTGGACGTGGCTTCCGCACCTGGTCCTGGACGTAGCTTCCACACCTGGTCCTGGACGTGGCTTCCACACCTGGTCCTGGACGTAGCTTCCACACCTGGTCCTGGACGTGGCTTCCGCACCTGGTCCTGGACGTAGCTTCCACACCTGGTCCTGGACGCGGCTTCCACACCTGGTCCTGGACGTAGCTTCCACACCTGGTCCTGGACGCAGCTTCCACACCTGGTCCTGGACGCGGCTTCCACACCTGGTCCTGGACGTGGCTTCCACACCTGGTCCTGGACGTGGCTTCCGCACCTGGTCCTGGACGTAGCTTCCACACCTGGTCCTGGACGTGGCTTCCACACCTGGTCCTGGACGTAGCTTCCACACCTGGTCCTGGACGTGGCTTCCGCACCTGGTCCTGGACGTAGCTTCCACACCTGGTCCTGGACGCGGCTTCCACACCTGGTCCTGGACGTAGCTTCCACACCTGGTCCTGGACGCAGCTTCCACACCTGGTCCTGGACGCGGCTTCCACACCTGGTCCTGGACGTGGCTTCCACACCTGGTCCTGGACGTGGCTTCCACACCTGGTCCTGGACGCGGCTTCCACACCTGGTCCTGGACGCGGCTTCCACACCTGGTCCTGGACGTAGCTTCCACACCTGGTCCTGGACGCAGCTTCCACACCTGGTCCTGGACGTAGCTTCCACACCTGGTCCTGGACGTAGCTTCCACACCTGGTCCTGGACGCGGCTTCCACACCTGGTCCTAGACGTAGCTTCCACACCTGGTCCTGGACGCGGCTTCCACACCTGGTCCTGGACGTAGCTTCCACACCTGGTCCTGGACGCGGCTTCCACACCTGGTCCTGGACGTAGCTTCCACACCTGGTCCTGGACGCGGCTTCCACACCTGGTCCTGGACGCGGCTTCCACACCTGGTCCTGGACGTGGCTTCCACACCTGGTCCTGGACGCAGCTTCCACACCTGGTCCTGGACGTAGCTTCCACACCTGGTCCTGGACGCGGCTTCCACACCTGGTCCTGGACGTAGCTTCCACACCTGGTCCTGGACGCAGCTTCCACACCTGGTCCTGGACGTAGCTTCCACACCTGGTCCTGGACGCAGCTTCCACACCTGGTCCTGGACGCAGCTTCCACACCTGGTCCTGGACGCGGCTTCCACACCTGGTCCTGGACGCGGCTTCCACACCTGGTCCTGGACGCGGCTTCCACACCTGGTCCTGGACGCAGCTTCCACACCTGGTCCTGGACGCGGCTTCCACACCTGGTCCTGGACGTAGCTTCCACACCTGGTCCTGGACGTAGCTTCCACACCTGGTCCTGGACGCAGCTTCCACACCTGGTCCTGGACGCGGCTTCCACACCTGGTCCTGGACGCGGCTTCCACACCTGGTCCTGGACGCGGCTTCCACACCTGGTCCTGGACGTGGCTTCCACACCTGGTCCTGGACGCAGCTTCCACACCTGGTCCTGGACGTAGCTTCCACACCTGGTCCTGGACGCGGCTTCCACACCTGGTCCTGGACGTAGCTTCCACACCTGGTCCTGGACGCAGCTTCCACACCTGGTCCTGGACGTAGCTTCCACACCTGGTCCTGGACGCAGCTTCCACACCTGGTCCTGGACGCAGCTTCCACACCTGGTCCTGGACGCGGCTTCCACACCTGGTCCTGGACGCGGCTTCCACACCTGGTCCTGGACGCAGCTTCCACACCTGGTCCTGGACGTAGCTTCCACACCTGGTCCTGGACGCGGCTTCCACACCTGGTCCTGGACGCAGCTTCCACACCTGGTCCTGGACGTGGCTTCCACACCTGGTCCTGGACGCAGCTTCCACACCTGGTCCTGGACGCGGCTTCCACACCTGGTCCTGGACGTAGCTTCCACACCTGGTCCTGGACGTAGCTTCCACACCTGGTCCTGGACGTAGCTTCCACACCTGGTCCTGGACGCGGCTTCCACACCTGGTCCTGGACGCAGCTTCCACACCTGGTCCTGGACGTGGCTTCCACACCTGGTCCTGGACGCGGCTTCCACACCTGGTCCTGGACGCAGCTTCCACACCTGGTCCTGGACGCAGCTTCCACACCTGGTCCTGGACGTAGTTTCCACACCTGGTCCTGGACGCAGCTTCCACACCTGGTCCTGGACGCAGCTTCCACACCTGGTCCTGGACGTAGTTTCCACACCTGGTCCTGGACGCAGCTTCAGCACAGCAGGCCCACCCTGCAGAGCACTCACAGTGACTTCAGATGATCTAATCCCATGTACCCTGTTGAGGCCCCCCCCCCCCCCTTGCTTCTCTCTCAGCTGCGTCTCAGGGCTTCTTAACATGTTTCAAAAAAGCTACTTTTGAGTTGTTTAGACTTAACACTTGTAGTTTCCTGTCGTGCTCCGTGAGAATAGATCCTGTCTGTTAAGTGTTATTATGGGAGGATGCTATTCCTGTGGTGCTGCTGCCTGTAGGCCCGTACGGCCGTACTGAGAGCGCATATAAGACCAGAACTCATGACCCTCTAATGAGAGGGTCATGAGGAAGAACTCTCAACTCACGGCTCATTACTTGTAGAATACGGTCATGCAGAATAAGGCATTGATAAGTGTTTCATAATGACTAATACAGAGCCAATATGCTGCTGATACGCAGGTTAATGAGCAGCTAGCTGATGGTGAACTAGTGAACCTTAATATAAAGCGTCACCCAGGTGCACCCTGGGAATAGAGCCCACGCTACACGATAACCACTCTGTTAACGAGGGCCTGTTTTCACCTGGTTTTAATACACCTTCATCTGATCGGCCGATGCAGACCACATCATTGTTTTTATAAACAGTCAACAGGATGTTGTAAAGCTCGGGCAGGTGGAGGACGCTTCCCAGAGCTCTCCTCTGCAGAGGTCCACGGGCCGAGAGCGAGGCCCGAGCAGTGGGGCTCGCTCTAACTCTGTCTTCCCTCAAAGTCTCCGTAGACAAGTTACCTGTTGTTGAACATCCAAATAAAACTGTTAAAAATCTAAATCTCTCTATCTCTCCATCCATCCATATATCCATCCATCTATCTGTCCATCTCTCTATCTCTCCATCCATCTCTCTATCTGTCCATCTCTCTATCTCTCCATCCATCTCTCTATCTATCCATCTCTCTATCTCTCCATCTATCCATATATCCATCCATCTATCTGTCCATCTCTCTATCTCTCCATCCATCTCTCTATCTGTCCATCTCTCTATCTCTCCATCCATCTCTCTATCTGTCCATCTCTCTATCTCTCCATCCATCTCTCTATCTATCCATCTCTCTATCTCTCCATCCATCCATATATCCATCCATCTATCTGTCCATCTCTCTATCTCTCCATCCATCT
>NW_027262837.1:0-21969 GCF_902827115.2 Pseudochaenichthys georgianus | reverse complement strand
TCCTATTATAGATCAACACTGCCGATCCCAACGTTCACATCAAAGCACAGCAACACGCTTGCAGATTACACAATACAGGCAGCAACATATGTGCAGTGCTCACACTCAGATTTGACCCAGTTTGTGGTAAGGAACTCGGAAAAGCTGTTTACAAATCTTCAAAAGTAGAAGTGCCAGAAAGACAGAGAGTTTGAGATGCATGAAAATATATTTTCAAGATAACAAACTTCTACTATTATAATAAGTTCTACTGCATAGCCCGAAGGAGAACATTTGTTTGGGTTTATAAAAATTATAAAGAAAGGATGAAATTCAAAATGTGAAAGTGTTTTGAAATATTAACAGATAAGACACATGCCAGCAAAAAATGTCAATGACGTCTACTTCCAAAAGTGTCAATTTGTTCACAGATCATACATTTAGCAAAAATGTCGCGTTACAAAACGATTTAACCATAGACTGCATATATAAAGGATTTAACACATGTTCAAAGAAAACTACGGTGGCCGAGAGGAACAGACGTGTTACAATGGCCCAAAACACTTTCATTTGGAGAAACACACTGCAAAATGATACAAATATAAAAACACAATGCGTCAAAACACATGCATAGGAAAAAACACCTTGATGAATCATGCGGTGGGTTTACTGAATACAGCATAAACTAAAAAGCTGCAAATACAAAATAGTGCAAATTAAAAAATAAATCTCGGGACGAACTCAAACACAACAGAAACGGGGAGACTAAAAAGTGATACACATAGCTGGGATCGGAGCACTTGTTGACGTTTAGGGATTAAGTTGGCCAACTGCGAATGTTTCGTTAAGTTGGTGAACATGTTTTTTTTATTTACATCGTTTTTGAAAGTGCAGCACGGTACGTATGTTAGTCTTTGTGGCATTGGAAGCGCATTTGCACGGTTCAATCACCTTAGAAAACGGCAACATTCTCCTTTTTTGGTCCCAAATTGCTAGAGTCAACTCCCAAATCACTCCCAGCACTGCTGGTGAATAGTGTGTATACTGCACCCTCAATGTTAAGGTGTATCCTAAATACACATGGATGGGTTTTTGGGGCACACAAATCAGTGTCTTGCATAGATCCAATTTTCCTCGGACAATCCAATTTTCTTCTTCGATCTGTTTGTGTGTGCCAGGATTGTTGGAGCACCCCCACAATGACATCAGACAGATGTTCATCTCAATAATCCTGTGTGCCCATCAGTGTTACTTTGTGTTTACAGTATCACTCCATCGGGGAGAACAAGCGGCTAATCAGCACAACACAAAGCTACTGTCACTCCAAAATCAAATCTTATTATCTCCAGGAAATGTGCTGTTTACATGACGAGCATAACAGCAGCAGTTTAGTTTCTGCTAACACTCAGACTCCATTGAGTTATCGCAAAGTCTTTAAACTAACTATCACTGTATCATTGTCTTTTATTATTGCTGTGCTCTAATTACAGGACAAAATAATAAACTCAAATGAGTTACCACTCGTAATATCTGAACAGTACTGTGCCAATGGCGAGCTCTTCCTTGAGAGATTTCAATAGACAAGTGTTAATTCCATCACTTTTTATGCTTAATTTGGCTATTGTGGGTATTTCCTCTTCTGTTCAATCTTTACCCGCCTTCTCCACCCAACTCAGTGGGAAATGTACAATTCTGTCTCCTCAAAAAGATGATTTAGATTGCTCAAAAGGCTTACTAGACACTGACTCACAATGTTTCCGCACTCACACTCTTACATCTATTTTATTCAATTATTCACACCCTGCCATTAAGTAAGCGATGTTGTTTCCCACTTTAAATCCACTCAAAAGTCATGGGAAAGTATTCATACTTCATTGCCATGTAACTCTCTTAAGAAATACAAATTAATACATATTGCACACACACATCTCTAGCATGGCGATACAAAAGCCACACACTTTCTATAATAACTGCAAGTACTCAATATTTAGACTCATTGTGCCTCCCTCAGGAAAAAGAGTGAACTGACAAAAAGAGCAGTGGGAAAAAATTTCTTAATTCTTACATTTTGTTCTTGTTGTTGTTTATAATACATTATGACAATTTTTCATTTGTCTTTTGGAATTAAACAAATGTATGCATAAACACTACGTTATCAACTACATATGTTTCAAATTGATATCTATAAGGTTTCAGCTTATTCACCTGTAGTTTTCAATTTGTATCATTTATCCAAATGTACAATTCAATTATTGGCAAATCAAATGGCTGATATGGTCTATTTACTGCCATGCTGCTCTTACTCCAGTCCAGCAGGTGGCGGTGATACCGACGCGAACCAGCTAACTGTCTGCCAACACAAACAAGCAGAAGAAGAAAATCTATAACGATTCTGCTTGAGGTTTTTGTATTTTAGCCTGAATGTTCCTCCAAATATGTGACAAATGTGAGGTTCACCAAATGTAGGACACTCTCCTTACTTCAGCTGCAGTTAACTGCAGAGTATGGCGGAATATCAGTTTCTGTTGGACCTGAACATCTCGGCGGAAAAGGACTGTTGCCGTTTCTGCTGCTCTTGTTGTTATTGTAGCTAGCGTTAGCGTTAGCTAATTAGCTAAGCAATCGCTCACAGCATAACCGATGTTGATTCATTGCTGCGGGGCAGTGAACCGCACAAACAAGGTAACTCTGGAGCAACTTTCAGACATCAACAACAGACCTTAGCAACGTTTATGAAACGCCTTTAAGTCATTGTGTAATTGACTTTAGCCAGTGTTTTAGGTGTTGTTACAGTGCAGGATATGCTAACGTTATTTGACAGATTGCACGGATAAATTACGGCTGCATGCTTTTGAAGAAAACATGGATTAAAATGATATTACTAGCTAAGGTCAGCTAACCCCTAATGCTGCCAGCAGCTAGTGCTGTCTGCACGTTTTGAGATGGAGCAGCAGATAGCAGCCAGTGACATGGCTCTAATCTTTCCCATCACACCTGTCTGAGTTGTAAAGCCTGTGAAAGAGAAATCATGTCTTGCAAAGCCGCAACCAAGGACAAGAAGTCGAGCTTCAGCAAGAAGCTGTTCCGGCGGGGCTCCGTGCGCTCTGTGGGCAGCTTCATGGGCAGATTCATCCGGACTCTGACCGCCTTATCACACTATGGATCTGAAGTGCAAGCAGAAGATGAGAAAGATGACGGGGGGTTCTCCTCTTTTAAACCTGGGTGTAAGGATGTGCCCATGGAGGATGGGGACCTGGCGGGTTTGCTGTATGGAGACAGGGTTCCTGGAGTGTCAGGGCTGAAAAACCACGGGAACACCTGCTTCATGAATGCCATCCTGCAGTGTCTCAGCAACACGGAACTCTTCGCTGAGTACCTGGTTCTGGAGCATTACAAAGGCGACGATCAGGAAGAGGACAAACCAAAGACAAATGGCTTACTTCTGCACAAGAAGGGTCCTCTGGCCAAAGGAGAGGTGACGGAGCAGCTGTCAGGTCTCATGCGGGCTCTGTGGACCTTTGAGTACACCCCACAGCATAGCAGGGATTTCAAGGTAAATGCATGACTTTTGTCACTTCTGCAGAAAAAGTACTTTGCCAATACATACTGCCAGAGTTGGAAAGTACTCAGATGCTCTGCTTCAGTAAAAGTAGAACTGAGAGTGTAGGAATACTGTGTTACATTACATTACATTACATTACATTGCATTTAGCTGACGCTTTTATCCAAAGCGACTTACAATAAGTACATTACAAGTCAAAGTCCTGCATTCAAAATGTTTCTCAAGTAAAAGTACAAAAGTATTGACATCTAAATATTAGGGATGGGAATTTGAAAGCAAATTTACATTCGAATATTCGACCCCCCCAAAAAAACGGTTAACCGATTAACCGAAATGTACCTATCCTATAACAAAATAAAAATAAATGTGGGAAACAAATTTACAAAAAACAAATACATTTAATTTAATAAAATAAATAAATACATGTTCAAATAAGTATAGAAACCAAGTCGAATTTGTCAAATGTATTGAACTGGTGATCACAGTTTGAACAGTTGACAGCTAGGCCTACAGCTTTCATGCTTAAAACATAACTTGTTTTTTAAATGAAAGCGGGATCATACACGAACAACAGAGATCAACATCCTATAACAGGGCCTATGCACAGAATGCAGCTATTCAATACTCATTCTTGTTTAAGAATATGAGCATGTCTACTCAGGGGAGAGGTGGGCGCGGAGGCCATTCACAATCAGGCCAGCTGTAGAGAAGACCCTCTCAGCTGGAATTTGGGCATAAGATGAGGTTTGAGTCTGCGTGATCTGCGTGTAGGGAGGGGCAGCAGCCATATCATTGGCTAGAACTACAGTAGGTAGATCTGATGGATTTGGACATAAACGCGAGTGAAGTATAACCGGACGCGAGAGAGCTCTGCCCGCCGCGAGGGACCGGTGAGCGGAGCAAAACACACCTTTAGACACATTTAGCTATGGCACTGTGGTATACATTGAATTATTCCATTTGATAATATGTAATCAACTTAGGAACCCCTCCCAAAAACAAAAAAAATACAATACAAATATTCATAACTCATATTCGAATACCTGAATAATTTCGAATATTCGATTAATCGTTCCCATCCCTACTAAATATACATAAAGTACCAAAAGTTAAAGTATACGCGATGCAGATTGGCCCATTTCAGAATCATATATATAATATATATTATCATTATAATCATTGATGTAGTATTGTGTTTATCAAGCAATATCAATATAACTAAAGTCTTATTTAAGTGTTGATTACATATTTTTGTATCATTAATCCATATCTGCAAAGTAATTAAAGGTACTACGTAAATGTGGTGGAGTAAAGGTACAATATTTACCTCTGAATTGTAGTGGAGTAGAATTACAAAGTAGCATAACATGGATATACTCAAGTAAAGTACAAGTACCTCAGAATTGTACTTAAATACAGTACTTGTGTAAATACTTATTGAAACCTCATAACCACCATATTTAAGGATAAATAGTGCTTACGTTTTGACCCTGCACACATTGTAATCACCACGCTGTTTGTTACAGAATGCTGTGTCGAAGAATGCCATCCAGTTTAAGGGGAATTCTCAGCACGATGCGCAGGAGTTTCTGCTGTGGCTGCTGGACAGAGTTCACGAGGACCTGAACACAGGCAACCCTAACTCCAGGCCTGCTATCAAGGTACGTTTAGAAGACTTGTGGCTTTTTTTTAACAGGCATAGTTTGGTGTTAAATTGAAAAACAGTGATTGCCTGTGGCACATTCCTCCTTATTTCTGAACCACACATTCCTTGGGACCAGGAAGCTGATTATAGTTATTCAAGTTGTTATTGAAAATCTATTTTGCACGATATGTCACATGTGTTTATATTGTTCTGGTCACGCTAATGAGCTGCTTTCACAGTCCTGCTCAGCTGGACCGGCCGGCTCTTGTTTCCTCTGGATTTCCTATAGCTAGTTGATCACAGCAGAATACATGAACTGCATTTGAACTAGCTTATGAAGTATTATGTATGACCGTCTAGTAATACCCGTTTGTTTTTGTTGCCAGCCACCTATAGAAGAAGACGATCAAAGCTTGGAAGGACCCTCTCCTCCCTTGTCTGCTGGGTCCTTTGTGCAAGAACTGTTTCAGGCTCAGTACAGGTAGACTTTACACCTAGTAAAACATGTTTTTTCCACCATCGCCACACTATCTTTCTGCCATATGTAGAGATGACGTTTTGTCCCAACAGATCATCTTTGACTTGCCCACATTGCCAAAAGCAGAGCAATACGTTTGATCCCTTCCTCTGCATCTCCTTACCGATCCCACTGCCCCACACACGGTGAGTTATCCGTCAGCGTCGCTCAGTTGAGAGGTCTTCACATGTTCACGACTACCTAATACTGGTTTATACAGTTATCCACATTACATAGCTGAAGTAAACATGTAAGGGATAATGTGCTGCGACGCGGTCATTATGGGGAAAAGAACACCGACAGGCTGATCAGGAGCCCGACGCGAAGCGGAGGGATCTAGATCGGCATGAAGGTGTTCATTCCCCCCCCCCCCCCCCCTTCGAAACACCGCTCACTGCTGCTGCTTGCCTCTGTCTGTGTCTGCGTTCTTCGCACCTGCCTGTAATCTGAGAAGGTCCCGCCTCTCTGGCTGAGTAGCATGAAGCTGCAGCGTCGGAGACAGCAGTTACAGGACCGCACTTGTAGAACTGCACACACAGGTCCCGCGTCACGGCGGCACGTGACGGAGCACGTTCACATGAATGTGAACGTCAACGCAGAGAATGTGAGTAATGTGAAGTGCTTTTACAGTTTTATTTGTTTAACATTAATAACAATTCCGGTGTCTTGAAATGAAGTGTGATTAGCTAACATTAACTATGATAGTGTTAAGGCAATACAAACAAACATCTGTTTGCTTATGATAGCTTCTAACCGTATTAAAGTCTCTAAACACAACTATTCGTTAGCTATAGCTTTCGGCAAAAGCATTACCAACAGCATTAGCTTCGTTAGCATATTTGATCATTTGTTTAATGAAACTAGCGTGATTTTGGCAAGCCCAACTAGGTGTCATAGTTGAGTAATTGAATCACTAATTACAGTAAGAGTGTGAGTAATGTGAATCATGTTTTATTTTTTAAACTTAACAACTATTCTGTTGTAACAAGCAACAAGTGCTAAATGTAATCTGTTAGCCTATGATGACTCGCTGCAAAACCAACTGTTAACCATTTTGTTTATTTGTTTAATGAAACTGTATGTTATGGTTATGTTATTTGACAGAGGCTTTTATCCAAAGTGACTCACAAAAAACATAAAATAACCATAATTAACATTAGAATTTCAATACAAATAGTTACATAGTCAAGTTACATTACTTATTACATTTTTAACAGGGTAATTACTCGTCTGTAACCTACTACATTTAAAAAAAGTAAACTTCCCAACCCTAATGATTAATTATAGTCAGCTAATTAATTAAACTTCAACGGATGACAAAAGCATGTCAATATGTCCACTACATTAAATCAGCATTATGTTGCAATGTTGCATCATACTGTTCATGTTGAAGAAAAATGATTTATGGTGGACATTTGTCTTTGTCACTTTCTAATTTCATTCAAAGGGACATGCCTTTGATTCGGAAGTGGTGGTGTCAAGGGTATGAAAGCCCTTAACAATATGTGTGTTTGATTTAAGTAACACTTTATTTTGATGGTCACTTGTAGATGATCTATTATATTAGGTTAACCATGTACAGATCAGTAGACCATCAGTGACAAGAGCTGTAAGACTCTGGATGGCAATATCTGTTGAGATTATTAATGCATATCAATTGTGCACCAATGCCTTAGCCTTTCCCTATGCAATACTTTAGATGACGTCTTGTTCTTATTGTTTCAAAGGCATGGCCAAAGGTTTGCCTTCTGGACTCTGGAGGCCAGAAGCTTGCTGGAGGGAACCCTTCAGCCAATATTCGGAGTGCCACGACAGGCTATCTCCCTCGAGAGGGAACAGCAGACCCCGCCTCACCCCCAGTGAAGAAACAGCAGACCCCGCAATACAAATAAATAAAAATGTATTCTGAACTGAAATGCCTCTCGGTCAAACTGCTTGTTTATCTTTTGCAGGCTGGTGCATGAACACACCAACAGTTGTTTTTCAGTAATCTAGCACCTCTTCGAAGACACCTGTGATTTATTAATAATAATAATGAAACGAGAATTATGATACTGTAGAAGGAACAGTGTTTAACAGTGTTGTTTTCTTTTGAATAATAATGAAACGAGAATTATAAACATACCCAAAACTAAATTAACAGTGTTGTTTAATATACATATAAAAGACTATATTTTTGAAATTCTCAACTAAATTAACAGAATATATATATAAACATTCATGTGAACGTGCGTTGACCGTCACGTGCTCCGTCACCGTCACGTGCTCCGTCACCGTCACGTGGGACCCCGTCACGTGCTCCGTCCCGTGACGCGGGACCTGTGTGTGCGGTTCTGTAACTGCGGTTCTGTAACTGCTGTCTCCAACGCTGCAGCTTCATACTATTGCTCTGGCTGGCTGCTGCCCGGAAAATCTTGACACTTCAGTAATAGCCTATCAGAAAGCGCTGTGGGCGGGACACAGCTCGTGAACAGTGGTGACTGCAGCCAGAGAAACGGCCGCATCAGAGCCAAAGTTGTATCGGTAATTTGATTAAAAAGACCGATAATCTGTAAAATGCGGAATATTGGCCTCGATAATCGGTCGACCCCTAGTCTGCATCTGGCAAAGTATTTATCTAATATATCATTCCATTTACTTGTATATAGACTCTTCTTGCACTATTTCTAATGCATTTGTATTTACTTGCACTATTTGATCTGTTTTATTTGTTCTATGTCCTATATATATGTTTCACTGTTGGAGGAGCCTGTGACTTAAGTTTTTCATTGACATTTCTACACTGTAGCTAATGTACAAATGACAATAAAGCCTTGAATCTTGAATCTTTAGGGGTGTATTCAGAACAGAAAAACAAATGGGGAAAATAAGTGAACGTTACGCTTGTCAAACATGGGTTTAAAGCAGAAGAAACCTTGCTGCCATAGTACACTATAGAGTATAATATGTATTTGTGTTGTTTGCCAGGCCCCTGTATGTGACGGTGGTCTACCAGGGGAAGTACTCTCACTGCATGAGGATCGGAGTGGCCGTTCCCCTCAACAGCACGGTGTACCGCCTCAGAGATGCTGTTTCACGCGAGACCAAGATCCCCATGGACCAGGTGCTATTCCGGTCTCTTATCAGTTCCGGGTCTGACACACTGGGAATATATGTTACAGTCACACAATGGAAACCCACTGTTTCTGTTTGTTATAAACCCATTGTGCTTGTGAAGTGATCAATACACTGAGAGAGATATTCTGAAACACTGTTGTCCCTGAGGCGGTGGAACCTGAGTGCTAACATTGATTCAATCTGGCAGAATGAAAATGCTCCAGGAGTTCAAGTAAATGAGGGGTAAAGCAAGATGAGGAGGTATTTTCTGATGACTATTTTTACATAAACACTCATTGTTTTTCTTTCTTCTCTTTCAGTTTGTTCTGACTGAAATGTACTACGACGGTTTTCATCGTTCATTTTGTGATGACGACGATGATCTCGAAATCATTCAAGAGAGTGATTCCATTTTTGCCTTCGAGACACCCGAGACCTTCAAACTGGAAAACATACGCACAAAAAGAGGTAAGTTACACTTCATATGTCTCCCATTATTCAGCTTTCTTTCCACTCTAACTTAGTAGAAAGGGATTTACCGACACGCTTTTATGTTTCACAGGAAGTCTTCTGGCGAACCTGAATCATAACAACTTAAAGTATGGGACAGAAATGAGCAGGACTCCGTCGTTCATGCAAGGAGCCTTGACACCTTTAACTGCATCACCCAATAAAAACCTGGGGCCGGAGAAAGTGATCCTTCTGGTGTGCAACAGGGCATGTACTGGGCACCAAGGAAAGAGGTACAATCACAATACTCTGTTCTCTAATGCTAATGTATTCGTACGTGTTGTTTATGTTCTTCTCAACTATGACGCTCATAAAACAAATTCAAGGCTGCATGGTATGAGGAGTATATGCA
Organism: Pseudochaenichthys georgianus; assembly: GCF_902827115.2. Lineage (NCBI taxonomy): Eukaryota > Metazoa > Chordata > Actinopteri > Perciformes > Channichthyidae > Pseudochaenichthys > Pseudochaenichthys georgianus. The sequence goes on along the minus strand of NW_027262837.1, from coordinate 12,308 downwards.
ACAAGTTTGTTCAGTATCACAATAAAATATAACTTCTGCTAAAAAGATATTAAAGTGTACTTGCTTCTACCTTTCTGCTGCTATCAGTATACCTCTAAAATACAACACGTTTTGAATCAAAAAAATGATATGTTGATAAAAAACAATACGTTTTGCAGCCCTAAAACATGTCCAGTCTTTATTGGTATTTTCCAAGAATGGTAGCGATGGGTAAATGGTGTGTTGGTGTTGTGGAGGGATTTCTAACAGCAACGCACACTATTTTGTTTTAGGTTCGGACTGCCTTTTGTGCTGTACATGGAGCGCACTGTGACCTGGGATGCTCTACAGAAAGAGATCCTGGAGAAAATGCGACATCTTCTGAGGCCGGGGGTATTCATCCAGGTAGGAACAGGGATAGCATGTTTGTCTTTATATTGAATGTCCTGCAAATGAAATCTGTGACCCGCTCTATCGAAATCAGTCGGAAGTCGCAACGGCTCATTTAAAAATAAACGTGGATTTACGTAAAAAACTATTTTTTCGGGGTTCGGGTGTTTTGTTTGATTTTAAACAAACAAAGTCTTGGCTTTCAGAATATGAAACTTTTATTTCCAAAATCACACGATAAATACATTTTTGAAGCTTGTAAAGGGAAGAAGACAGGCACCTCTCACTCACAATCTGCTCTTCCGCAGCGCTGCCCCCCCTCCCTCCGGCTGACATTATGAATGTAAGAGTATAGTAATCATAGATAACACGGCAGGGTCCGTTACAGTTTGTTTTCATCTGATTTCAATTAAACAAAGTCTTGGCTTTCAGAATATTAAACTTGTTTCGGCAAATATAGATGATAAATATAACTTTGAAGCTTGTAACGGCACAATTACAAGCGGAGAACGGAGTAACTTGACGTCACAGCAGGCACAACAACAGCCGGTGTTTCTCATGAGTGAGTGTTTTCCCCGGGAAACAAACACAATACACACAAACGCAAAATTACACAAACACACACACACACCCGTACACACCTATGATACACACACACTCGCGAGCTTCCCCTCCAAACGAAAATATCTTCCCTCCGTAGTATTTTGATCATTTGCTCCACTAATAATCAATCAGATCGATGGATTCCAGAGAAGAGGAAACTTTAAAGGCCTTTTTCTCAAAATGAGGACTCTGTGACAGTCATTATATAATGTGACATATTTCGCTTAATATTTGGAGTACAAAAACAATCCTGATATCATTAGAAAGCTAGGAATCTCCTCTTTCCAACCGTGTATACAACTCAAAATGTGTCTTCGGGTCAATGCGACTGATTTCGATGGAGCAGGTCACAGATGCTTCACACAGTAAGCTGGTGAATATGAAATATCAGCCTCCAAAAAGACTTATCAGTGAAATACTGAGACATAACTTTTAGGTATAAACGGAAATCCCCGTAGCCGTCTGATTTACACCGGGTTAATAAGCCAGATGGATTAGCGTTAGAGAAGTGCTGACAGTGGTGTGTGTGTGTGTGTGTGTGTGTGTGTGTGTGTGTGTGTGTGTGTGTGTGTGTGTAGGTCGGACCTTTCAGTCTCCGGGTGGTTGGTGTTGTCGGCATCACTTACCTCCTTCCTCAAGATGAGCGACCACTGTGTCACCCCACCGTGGAAAGGTCAGTTCTGCTGCTTTATATGTCAACATCTGGTTAATGCCTGACAAGTTTGAAAAGCGGTGATTAGTTTTCCTGTTTGCGATTTAGTCGTTAATAACATAATAATGACTTTCCCAGGCATCCATGCTGTGGAGGTAGATACTTGAATGTTACCAGGCAGACATGCACAGACTTGGCGATGTTGTTTTCTGCCTCTTAACATTTGAGATCTTTTACTTTTCTCTTTTTTACATCATATTAAGTGACATAATAAGACATTTTAAAACATGTCCTTGTACTTTGAGAAACTGGGATGGGCCTTGTTATAAACTTGCTTTTGTGACAAGCCCTATCATGATTTTGACTGTTTGTTAAAATGCCGGTTCATCATGTTTGACTTTTTACCTACATCGCTTTGCATCAATAAAACAAGTCACAGCTTCTTGCTCAATAGTGCTGCATGGATCAAAGTGAAAAGGTTGCTTATTGCTGCAAAGGATCAATACCTTCTTTGATGACAACTAGGATTGCTCTTTAGATGTTATCATTTGCTGGTTTTGCTCACAATTCTATTATAACCGCAGCAATATATATCATATTTTAACTTTGATCTGCTCTTTGAGAGTAACTACATCATTTAATTCACCAGATTGGAATAACCTATCCTCTAATGGAATGTCCTTCTCAAAGACCCCATTTTAAAACGGCAAATGATGTAATCAGGGTTCTTACGGTCATTAAAAAGTCATGGGAATTCAAAATGCTAATTCCAGGCCCTGGAAAAGTTCTGGAAAACAATATTTTTCACAAAGTTTTGGGAAAGTCATGGAAATGTAAATAAAGCTGCATCAAATATAATTTATATTTGATCTAATCGCCAAAATAGTAATACTATAATGATCATAAATACTGTATCGTATAGTAATGAAACGTAAAATGGCGTTTAACTGACGAGGTTTAAACGAGGTTTTGCTGGTGAGAGATTTGAGTTGCTTTAGCGTGTAGAAGCTAGTCAGCCTACCGTTTGATTTGTTTTAGATAGCCACGACATGTTTCATTTGCAGACCTTGTTTTCCTGTTCCGTGTTAAAATAAACCATGCTCAGTGGTACGCTGAGAAAGAGTGCTTTCTTTGGTCATGGAGAAGTCATGGAAAATCTTTGGTGAAAAAGTGTATGAACCCATTTGAAATGCCAACTTCCTAAATCACTTCAAGTGTTTTGAACGCGTGTTGTTTCCCCTGCAGAGCATACAAGTCCTGTGGACAAGGGGGGCCCCCACATGTGAAGATCGTGGTAGAGTGGGACAAAGAGACCAAGGACTAGTGAGTGAAACATCTGATATGTTCTGCGCTCCGTTTGTGTTCACCTACTGTATGTTTGTTCTGCGCAGAATGAAAAGCAGCCAGGTGTTGACATGTGGTTGCTGTTGTCGTCATTGGGAACTAAATACTGGATTTCACAAAGCTAGACGGCATACATCAAAAGAAATGAAACCGTGCGATTTGAAATATCTTAAACCATTCCTTTTAATGACTTGCCTTCCATTGGTTAAAGAGGCCCGTCTGCTTTTTGGTGTTTTCCCTTCCCTGTAGTGTTATATGGGGTTTGGTGCATGGACATGGTCTGCATAGCTAACATCCCCAAATTCCCTCACGTCATGACATCACTATGTAACGCTCGTGCTTCATCGTACGTGATAGGCTAAGAGGCAGGACATCTATAAGCGGTTGGACAATCACAACAGAGCCGGCCAGCTAACCAATCAGAGCAGATGGGCTCTGGTTTCAGACAGAGGGTGAAAAGAGGTGCTGCAGCACAGGCAGTTTGAGAACAAAGACCTTTTGAACATTAAAGCATGTCAACATGTCACGGTAGAAACACAACATATCATTATGGAACCGGAACATTTAATAATAGGCCCTTTAACAAGCAGAACAACACGTTTGTCCTCGTAACGTATTATGTAGAATGCACAATTGAGATGTTACTAAATAAGAAAATCAATAGTATTATCTATTTGACCACAGTTTATGACCGGTATGCATTTGAAGGCTCCGACTGAAATGCCACATTTTGACCTCTGTGCCTTCTCTCGGATCATCCCTGCCTCCTGCCTTCCCTTCAACATAATGGAACTCATCTGCTCGTCACAGTGCCATAAATAAGCATGCTCACACATCCCTGACAACATGTGTCAGTAAAGAATACAGTGTTCAGTACATGTTAGCCAAAGATCTTAACAAGCCATATTTTACAGGACTTCACCTTTTTTAACTTTTGCTGTTCATCAAATCATTTGCATTTGAAAAATAAACTTGGTTAACCTACTAGAAAACGAGCTTAATTTGAAACGGTTGTGGTTTTAAGCCACATATAAACACTAGAGACTGTAGTTCCGCCCCCACAATCAACAACACGTCTGCTCTAGTTCCCTCACTTAAGCTAATTACAATGTGCGGTTCACACACACGCACACACCACACACCCTTTGCTGTTCAAATGAAAGCCACGTCTTGATCATTAGTCATGTAGATGATCATCTTTCAACATGTGGACGAACATGTCTGCAAGACGTTTCATTAATATTCTAAACCTGTGTGATTAATGTTTATGAAGCGGCTTCTCAGACTGTTCTAACGCTGCTCCGTCCGGCAAGATCCAACACTTTCAGAAATCTTGCAAAAACATTAGGAAAATGATTTTGTTATGTTTGTAATGCCAGATATACATATAAAAAGGACACACTTCATTACTGTAATGTGCCAATCAGTTAGATCAGCTGTCTTGAGATATATCACAACCTAACTGCCGTCCAGAATGTCGACACAGACCTCGTGACGCTCCTCTCATGACTCTGCTGAAGGATTGGCCTGTGCTCTGTCCCTGCAGTCTGTTCGGACACACTGAGGAGGAGTACATTCCGGATGCTGAGAGTGTGTATCTGCACCGGGAACAGCACCATCAGCCGCAGGCCTGCAGCCTCGCTCAGTGCTTACAGCTCTACACCAAGGAGGAGGAGGTACCTTTTCAGCCTCACACACACATAGTGATTACTGCACTGTCAGTAGATTGACATTGGAAAAATAAATCCTGGATTTACCCTGGCACATGTCAGTGGTGTGTCTCCTCCCCTCTGCTAAAGTTCCGAAAGCCTTTCACTGTGTGGTTTTTCTGTGTATTTGACTTCTAATGCTATGTTTGGAATAAACTGAGCCCAGGCCTACATACACAGTGTGGTTTGACTTGCCTGCGATAGCCCTGGAGGAGAATACGCGGAAACTCAGGGCTTTTATACCGTGTGAGACTTATTTTATAAGCATTGTGGTTGGAGCTAGTCCTTGATGGGTGTGTGTGTGTGTGTGTGTGTGTGTGTGTGTGTGTGTGTGTGTGTGTGTGTGTGTGTGTGTGTGTGTGTGTGTGTGTGTGTGTGTGTGTGTGTGTGTGTGTGTGTGTGTGTGTGTGTGTGTGTGTGTGTGTGTGTGTGTGTGTGTGTGTGTGTGTGTGTGTTTGTGTGTGTGTGTGTGTGTGTGTGTGTGTGTTTCAGCTGGCCCCAGATGATGCCTGGCGCTGTCCCCACTGCAAGCAGCTGCAGCAGGGCCGCATTAAGCTCAGCCTGTGGACGCTGCCTGATGTGCTCATACTGCATCTCAAGAGGTTCAGACAGGTATTACAGCTCTACACTTTTCATACAGAACATTGACATTTGAATTAGGGCTGAACGATGTATCGTGTCATGGCGATAACCACGATATGCGCATGCGCGATATTCACATCGCAGGGACGTGCGATTTTATTAATTTCTTTTATTACATTATTTTTTTTTTTTTCCATTATTTTTTTTTTAGGACGTGCGATATTAAGTACCGTACTTTTCGGACTATAAAGCGCACCTGCATATGAGCCGCAGCAGCTAAATTGTCCGTCTGTCTTGCTCTCGTTCTGTCTCTCGGTTCCACTTTTACTTTGGCGCGCTACCTGTCTCACTGTTTTCCGGCCTCCAGCTTTTCCTGCTGGAGCCCGCCGCTTAAAGGTGGCGGGCGCGGACCGGTCATAGAGCCCATATTGTTAAAGGTGGTTAATTTTACCTGTAAAATCCATAGATTTAGGAGGTTCCCTAGTGGCCGTTAGCTGTACAAAAAAAATGGGGAAAAAAGTTGCGGCTTATAGTCCGAAAAGTACGGTAGGTACATTAACTCAAACACGTCATGTTACAATTATTTTGCTGCTTGCTACAAAAGGAAAACTAGCTCGGCTCTCTTGTCAGGAGTACTTGAGTGAGTGACATGTAGGTTCTGCATGCACAGCAAACCACCAATCACAATCATTCTTGATCAGATCACAGCAGGCCCCGCCCCGCTAGTTTGCAGACCATCAAAACACCGGTAACAAATGAGCGAGGCACACGAGGACAATACCGGCGAGAATGAAGATTTACTTCCAAAAAGAAAAGCAACATCTGCCATCTGAACTATTTTGGATACAAAAAGGTTCTTCTCGTCTTCATTCACAGATGAACCCCTTATTTGAGGGGAAGCAACATGCATTATCATGACATGTTAGATCATGACTTAAGGTATGATGACGAGTCTACCAGTTAAGATCCAGACGTCCGTGACTAAAATCCTTCATCCGGTTAAATATATTCTTCAATATCGTGCAGCCCTAATTTGAATCCAGATATACTTTCTGAGAATCAAGAATGGAATCACTCTTGTTTATATTTTAAATCAAGTTTTTTTTCTCTTCTCAATTTGTGTTCGAATTTAGGGCTCGGTATCAAATCTCAATACTTTTTAGTAGCATTGATTGTTGAAAAATGGTACCACCAGATATATCCAAATAGTAGACGTATATCATTATATTATCAGATAGTTCCTAAATTCAAATTGATTATTATGTCAGTTGTAAACAAAGATGATGTAGTGTTGAAATGCCAATATCATGTTGGCACCATTTCAAACATTGGGTCTGGTGTGTTTCCAAAAATATTTCCTTTTTTTCTGAAGCCTTCATCCATTGTAGGTTTTACTAAGTGAATCGTACATGTAAGGAAGGAGCTGGCTGATATTACAAATACCTAATTGAGCAGTTAAAGTTAAAGTACTTATTGTAGCTACAGAGTTTTCTTCAAGGTTCCTGTCGGAATAGATTTGTTCTATAACTGCGGATGTGTTTATGTTGCCTCTGTTTCAGGAGGGAGACCGGCGGATGAAGATGCAGAACATGGTGAAGTTCCCTCTGATGGGAATGGACATGGCACCTCACATGGTGAAGAGGAGCCAGAGCAGCTGGAGTTTACCTTCCCATTGGTCGCCATGGAGACGCCCATATGGCCTGGGCAGAAACCCCGATGACTACCTGTACGACCTGTACGCTGTGTGCAACCACCACGGGAACATGCATGGAGGACATTACACAGGTAACGCTATAAACACTTGTTCTAGTTCAAAGGTCGCATTTGAGGGTTGGACTGCTTCACCCATTCTTTGATTTGCACTCGCAGCGTACTGTAAGAACTCCATTGATGGTCAGTGGTACTGCTTTGATGACAGCGAGGTTTCCCCAGTACCTGACGAAGACGTGTCTCAGCAGACGGCCTACATACTGTTCTACCAGCGGAGGACTGTCATTCCCTCCTGGTCGGCCAACAGCTCTGTTGCTGGTCAGTTTTTATGTCCTACTTTCTGTCTGATATCTGCTGTGTAGTAAAATAATTCCCCAAATGGACAGTCACAAATGGGTCCGTTTTTAGCCGATCGGCCAAGATCAGGCTAAATCTTTTTGTGCAGCAGAAGGATTTCACGACGCACACACCGCAGCAAAGAAAGCATTACAACATCACACACATGTTGTTGGTATATCATGTCTCCAGCTTGAGTGAAACAGACACAGGCTCACAGTTGTCTTACCCCTGCAAGTCCTAATTAAGCCGGGAAAGAGCAAACTGAAAAACAAGGTTTTGACGATGAGAAGTTCGAAACTGTTTTATTGCAATATTTGCATGAATATAGCCACAAAAGATATACCACAGAAACACCACTTTGACAGAAGTGTAAAGAAATTGATTACTGATTATAAGCTGTTATGATTTGTATTTGCCTTAATCTACGACACGCACTGGACAGTTCACTTTTTATTTTGTGAAAATAATAAAAAAAAGATATGCCTTTTTGTGGCTCTGAAATGTTAAAGGTAACTCGAGTGTTCTTCTGCTGTTGGTGCAGGCTCCACCAGCTCCTCCCTGTGTGATCACTGGATCAACAGGTTGCCTGGCAGCCGGCCGGCCAGCCTGGCCTCCGGAGCCTCGTCCAGACGCACCTCTCTGGCCTCACTGGCTGAGTCTGTGGAGTTCCCCGTGGAACGCAATGAAGATGATGGTGAGACATTGCTTATATTGGTTTTTTAAATATATTTGATTTTGCAGGTGTCAGATGTAACCTACACATGAAGTGCTGCTGTCCCCTCACACATATGTAACACTTCAAAGTTCTAACAAACACACACGTTCAGATTGTCATAGTTGTAGAAGCAACACCAAGTCCTTCCACCAAACAGACGAAACTGGACACTTTTTAAATTCTGGAAACCAAAACCAATATAATACAGATTGCAAAATATCAGTTATAGGAAACGGTTTGAAAGAGACTGCTCTGCTTTCATTATGTATACCTTATTCAAATTGCAACAGAAAAACTCTGTAAATAGTCCAACACTAAATCATCAAAAGATACATTTATTTTATAACTCCTCTTTAGAGTCAGGAACTCCAGCACATAAGCCAACACATCCAAACACCAACATGGTTTTGTTTAACAGGAGGAAGATGCAGGAAAAAGCTGAAGGTGAATCAAAATGTGTCATTGATAGAAACGTGCAGGAACACATTTGACTGAGCTCCGTACAGTGGAGACATACAGACGTTGGCTTTGCTGCCGTGTGGTTAATATAAATGTAGGCTCAGTTTAATCCTCCAGAATACAGCCTCAGCAAAGTCTCCAGAAACAGATGGCCAGGCAAACTGATATTTAACTACATCGTTCTAACAACACATTATGCATATATTCATCGTATACAAATGGTGTTGTAATTTGGATGATGTAGTTTTTATCAGTAATTGAAATCGAGTTAAGCTTTTCTAAACCCAAAAAACCCTGCCATTTTGATTTTAGGAGGATTCTCTATCCGCCCCTTTGTGCGGAGCATTCAGCGCCAGAGCCTGTCCTCCAGGTCTTCCATTGCTAGCCCTTTAGCCTTCAGCGACAGCGGGGTGAAGCCTTCCTGGTCTCTGGCTGCGAAGCTGCAAATGAGATCCAACTCGCCCTCCCGTTTCTCCCTCGACTCTCGATGTTCGCCTCCTCTAGAGAGGATCGGAGAGGCATGTGATGACAAAGTGTCCACGTCCTGTTTTGGCAGCTACAGCAGACACGAGCGCTACTTTGGCAGCAGGTCTCCCCTCTCTATGATGGAGGGCAACTTCACCGAGCAGGACAACAACAAGAGGTTCATCGACATGATGTACTGCAGGGCTCCCACTCCAGTGGAGAAGAAGAGCACCAAAAATGAGGCAACTGAAAATAACAACCAGATTTCAGCTGTCGACCAAAACGTTCTTCCCGCCCAAGCTACTCCCTCCAAAGAACAGAAACGTAAGAGCAGTATCGGGGGATTCGCCTCAAAGGCGGAAAGCACCGGCTCAACGAAGTCTTCCAGCAAAGTGGAGCAAGAGAAAACCTCCAAAAAGCGTTTGTGCTCGATCCATAAGACCACCGCTGCTGAGACGTCGACCAGCACTCCTGTGAAAGGCAAAAAGGCAAGCAATACTAAAGACAAGACTGTGAGTGCCAAGAAAAGCATCTCGACGCCCTGTGGGACTCCCTCCAAAACAAAGGTGGCGACTCAACCTCTCGATGCAACGCCACAGCGTAAGCCATCAGTCCGCTCCACTCCTCAGGCCTCCGCTTCCCCCTCGCCAACGGCAAAGAAGAATTCCAACCTCACAGAGAACAGCTGTAGCCGGAAAAGGCTTGTCGAGAGGAGCTTCAGCAGGGACTCGATGCACACCAGTCCTCTGGTGGACAGTCTCCGAGACAGCTTGGCAAGCCGCGCCTCCTTCTCTAAGAGCGGGGAAAGTAATAGGCCCGAGAGGAGATCCGTGCGGAGCTCCAGCAGCAGCTCCTCCGTCACCAGCCTCCGCTCCCCCAGCGTACCCGCCAGAGACCTGCAGCGCAGCAGCAAATCTGAGGAAAAGGGCCTGTCGTTCTTAAGGAGCGCCCTCCGACAAAGGGAAAGCCGCCGGTCGGCTGATCTGGGGAAAAGCACCCTGGTCGCTAAGAAGGCCTCCGAGAGGACGTGCAAGCAGAACGGACAAGCTAAGGACGGCGGTGGAGACGCAGGAAAGAAGGGCGACGCCGTGTCTCCACCGCCGCCTACAGAGAAAAAGTTGGACACAAAAGAGTCTTCCAGGCCCCCCAGCTCTCTCAGTCGCTCTCTATTAAACGTCGGCAAGTCCAAGTCTTCCACTTCTGAAGTAAGTCTCAAGTCTCCCGCTAACGGGAAGAAACCTCTGGAAAGGATGGCATCATCCCGCAAGCTGCCGTCGAGCACGCAATCTCCCGCACGTACAACAAAGAGGCCTCAATGATACATCCGTAGTTTGACACGAACACGATGCAGCTATTTTCTTTGTGCCTGAGTTAAACTGAGCACCACATGTGTTTGTAAAGAGACACTTTTTTGATGTTATGCTTCTGCACTCTGACATCAGATATGAGGTTTGAGGTTTGGCAGTCCGCTGTAGTGGAACAAAAGAAAGTACTGTAAATCATCTGCATATTCAGATGCCAAACAGTTGCTTGGCATGCCACCGGTTCAAGTGTAAGGCTGTGCGTATCCTTATCAATTCCACTTTTTAAGCATTAGGTAGGGTTTTCATGCGAGTTAGACAATCTGTCGACATGTAAGAGTTGTTTCTGGCAAGGCAGGTACATGAGCATGCAGTACGCATTCAGCTGTACAGCACAGAGGCTATATGACAGCTGTCAGAATTGCCTTTTGGAATCCAATTATATTCTCTTCAGACAAGGGGCGTGTTATCTCTTTGAAATGCGGCAAACATTACGTTTAGTTTGCTTGCAAAATATCCTGCTGACGAAGTAAAAGGATTTAAAACGCAGCAGCTTGTGCATTAAGAGAAGTGAAGGGAGTAAGAAGCGTGTTCACCTTGTGTGCACCAACGATGCATATGTTGTCTTGTAGGATAACGTTCTTTAGATTCAGATGGAAATCAGATGGCTGTTGATGCTGAAACCTCACCGCTCTGATTTCTAAGCATTTCATACATAGAAAGCAGAAGCATAACATCAGAGATCATCTCCGGACAAATTCTGAGTGATGCTCTCTCACACACACACACTCACACACACACACACACACAGGTTTAATTCCCAAATAATAGTGAATAAGCATTTAGTATTTGTCACTAGATGTGTTACGCTGATGGAAGCTAAAAGAAGAAAAAGCATTCTGTACTAATAAGTAATTTCATGATTTAAGACGGTTGAGAATAATTTACAACTTTTTACATTATGAACCATAAAAGAATACAGAAATACTGAGGTGATGGCAGGCCCCGGACCGAACAGAAAAAGGATTTGAGATGATAAATAATTAGGCACGGTACAAACTTTTAAACAAGTCTTCCAATATTTTAAAACTTTATTTTTCTTTAATACTTTTTTTGATAGAAATGTATTTTATCAAACTTATTGGAGTTAAAGGGACTGTGTGTTTGGAATGAAACCCTTTAAAAAGTATATAAATGTACAGATATTGACAAAGTATATAGTATATAATAACCCATTTCTTCCCTTCCCATGAGCAAGATGAATAAGCGCCTTTCAATACTGTACATGGAAACAAATGTAGCCTTTGGAAACATAGTAGTCGACTACTGTATGCATCACTGAGTAGGAATGTTGTTTTATCGCACTTTGTATAGACAGGTAGTTTTCCTTTACCGAATACAGTTCTATACACACACACACACACACTAGGGCTGCTAAATTAATCGTATTTTAATCGTGATTACGATTATGGCTTGCAAAGATTACGTAAACAACGTAATCGAAATAAAACGATTATTTTTTTATTATTATTATTACTTTTTTTTTTTAATAATAATTTTTTATTTTGTTATTTTTCTGTTGAATTATAAGGTTCAGGGTAATCAACTGTTAAAAACATACTGTTCACATTTTTTTTTTCCAATAAATGGATGTTTTCAAAGTCAATGAATAATCGCAATTACAATTATTGACCCAAATAATCGAGATTATGATTTTTGCCATACTTGAGCAGCCCTAACACACACACACACACACACACACACACACACACACACACACACACACACACACACACACACACACACACACACACACACACACACACACACACACACACACACACACACACACACACACACACACACACACACACACACACACACACACACACACACACCATGTATACATCACTTCAGGGGACATTACATTGACTTACATGCATTTCCTAGAGACTTATCCTAACCTTAACCATAACCAACACATGCCTAACCCTTACCCTAAACCTTATCCTAACCCTAAACCTTATCCTAACCCTAAACCTTATCCTAACCCTAACCCT
>NW_027262836.1:17500-21974 GCF_902827115.2 Pseudochaenichthys georgianus | reverse complement strand
GCGTAATAAAGATTTTATCCCCAGTGTATTTGTTGAGTTTAGTCACACGAACATCGCTAATATATCAGTCTGGCTACGAGCAAAAGTGTGTGTGTGTGTGTGTGTTTTGATGCTCCCATAACCATTACTTGCCACAATGGAGCAGAAAGGCTGCCGGTTTATCTTCTGATCAATGCCGCAAGCTGTCAAACACACACACACACACACACACACACACACTTACCCCCTCTTGTTCGCCCCATGCAGGCTCTCTAACACTATCTCTCTCTTAAACACACACACACATTTACTCAGACCCCTGCAGGGAAAATGTAGTCATGTGGATTACTCTGTGTGTGTGTGTGTGTGTGTGTGTGTGTGTGTGTGTGTGTGTGTGTGTGTGTGTGTGTGTGTGTGTGTGTGTGTGTGTGTGTGTGTGTGTGTGTGTGTGTGTGTGTGTGTGTGTGTGTGTGTGTGTGTGTGTGTGTGTGTGGTCTGGCATTACTATACTTGTGGGGACCTAAATCTGTTTACATAGTCACGTGTGGGGACTGGCTTCCCTTATGGGGACACATTGGAGGTCCCCATAAGGGGGATCATTCATTTTAGGGTGAAGACTTGGTGTGTGTGTGTGTGTGTGTGTGTGTGTGTGTGTGTGTGTGTGTGTGTGTGTGTGTGTGTGTGTGTGTGTGTGTGTGTGTGTGTGTGTGTGTGTGTGTGTGTGTGTGTGTGTGTGTGTGTGTGTGTGTGGAACTCAGCAGCGTCATGGAAACCGGCGAGAGATTGAACTGCATAACAAACATCCATTTACACTCCAAATAATTAAATAACGATCACGTCATCCCGACTGATGTCTGCTCCCCAAACACATCGGCCTCTTCATCGAGAACCTCTGAAATGTTGTGTTTTTTGGTTTTATTTGAAAGTCGATCTAACTTTTGACGTGTTCACTGATTGGTGGAATATATTCAACTTGATGGGTCTCACGTAAGCTTGAATCAAGGGTCATAAGTACATTTACTCAAGTACTTAAGCACATATTAGATGTACTTGTATTGCCTTTATTTTGAAGTAAAATAATGTATTTTATTGAATAGCTTTACTTACTAGCTACTGGATGAACTCCCAAAGAAACCCTGCACTTAACGGTGGGAAACTAGAAGAAACCCACACCCAGGTAAGACATCAGAAGTTAGTGTGAATGTATATTAAACAGAAACGGATGGAAGGGGTTTTAACCGTCTCCAGGTGCGTCAAGCAGGACGTGTGCAAAACCAGTAAAAGAAGTCTCGTCTAAAATCAAGATCAAAATAGTTTTAAAGCGGATTTCAAGTCAAGTCTGATATTTCAGAAGTAAATAAAGTCGAGTCTCAAGCGTTGTCAATCCAACTCTTGTGGGTTTTAGGGAAAGTTAAGTCAAGTTATCGTGAAGTCAAATCTCAAAGATATTCTCAAGTGAATAGCAGGAAGTCTCTGTGAGAGTCTTTCTATTATTCTCAGCGTTGTCAGGTTTTCTTTCAGACGACGAAAAGATGCCGTTCACACATCCGGCAGACACCACGCGACAGGACAGTACCAGTTCAAACTACACACAACAAAATACATCTTTTAGCTCTGGTTTGGTCTCCACCGCCTCTGGAGATTTTTGTTTTAATATTTAATGCTCTTAACCTATTTTTTTAAAACTCAGATCCTTCGTTTTTTTAATGTATTTTATTTGTAAATGTTTTTATCAATTATTTTTCTTTATCAAACTGTGAGGCACCTTGAGACGACGTTGTGTTTAAAGTGTGCGATACAAATTAAATGTATTATTACTACACCTGTCTCTTATTCCCATAAATATGCTGAAATGCAACAGCGTGAAGGACTCAGAGGAGCGACGGAGTGACTTTCAGTAAAACTCGACTCAACTGCGCCACAAAGAAAATGTCAAAACAGTTGATGTATAAATGTTTTCCTAAAGTGGTGGGAGCACATCGGAGCGTCGGGATGAGAAACTAGGACATCTCCTGCCACCAGAGAGGCTTCAAACGCCCAAACACACACTTTCTATTCTCCCACTGACAGTCGCTTTTACATCTGCTACTCACACACACACACACACACACACACACACACACACACACACACACACACACACACACACAAGTTGACGTCAGTGCCTTTTAATCTACACACACACTCTGATATCACGTTGTTAGTGCTGCTACACACTCACCAGGTGGAGAGTTTGCCTTACAGCGATGGGAACGCAGCCAAAACTCAGCGTCTCTTTAAGATCTGCTGCCTGGATCTGTCGCTTCTTGAAAAGGAGAAGGAGGAGAGCTCAAATCCCCAAAGTATTCCCCGCTTCATTGAAGGGTAATAATAACTTTAGATTTTATTCAGCTGAAAAGTTACTGAGAGGGAAGAGAATGGCAGAGAGGACGTCCTTCAGCTGCAGACGGAAACCAAAAAGTATTCAGAAACTGCGAGAGAAAATACTTTTGTTGCTAGTGTAACAACTATTATTTAAAGAACCGTTCGATCTGATGTAGAAATATTGCAACTTAAACTAATCGTGCATCATTTGACACTATCAATACCTGCAGTATAACATCAAGACGTTCAATTAAGTCAAAACATACCAAAAACCACGGAACAAAACCAGACGAAACACAAGAAAAAGACAAAAAACATTCACACGCTTCTTTGTTCTCCTTAGCAACAGTCTGTTCTCCTTAACAACGGTATGTTCTCTTTAGCAACGGTCTGTTCTCCTGTGCAACGGTCTGTTTTCCTTAGCAACGATCTGTTCTCCTGAGCAACGGTCTGTTCTCCTTAGCACCGGTCTGTTCTCCTTAACAACGGTCTGTTCTCCTGTGCAACGGTCTGTTTTCCTTAGCAACGGTCTGTTCTCCTGAGCAACGGTCTGTTCTCCTTAGCAACGGTCTGTTCTCCTTAGCACCGGTCTGTTCTCCTTAACAACGGTTAGTTCTCTTTAGCAACGGTCTGTTCTCCTTAGCAACGGTTTGTTCTCCTGAGCAACGGTCTGTTCTCCTGAGCAACAGTCTGTTCTCCTTAGCACCGGTCTGTTCTCCTTAGCAACGGTCTGTTCTCCTGAGCAACGGTCTGTTCTCCTGAGCAACGGTCTGTTCTCCTGAGCAATGGTCTGTTCTCCTTAGCAACGGTCTATTCTCCTTAGCAACGGTCTGTTCTCCTGAGCAATGGTCTATTAGCTAGAATTAAAAGCCTCTGGAATGTCAGAAATGTACCAATTAGAATTGAGTATTAAACAAACCCATGATATTACAAAATGTAAATACGTTTTTCTTTTGAGTTGTATAGTTATAACACTTAACCAGTTCCGTTTCATGTATATCGCTATGGGAGTAGTCTTTAAAACAGATACATAAAGTACCTTTTTAGTACGTCCAATGGCAAAATGGACGTTCACTTTACAAACCATGCTAAAATAAAGTATAACTCAAAATGTTATTGTGAGTACTTGTCAATCTTATTTCCTTTCAGAATCATATAGTTTCTGCTAAAGTAAATAAGAGATAAGATAAACTTTATTGATCCCAATGCGGGAAATGTTTGTGTTGCAGCAGCATAAAAAGACATGGCATTGTACAATCAAAACTAAAAGACAAGAGATAAACAACAAAGTAGAAAATGTTGAATTTCCAAATGAACAGTAACACGATATATCTGGGTACATGAGATGTTCTGGTATCAAGGCTTGTATGGTAATTTACGGGATGATTCTCTGCTGCTTTGTGTGTAAAAGCACTGAGGGTCTGAATCTGTTTAATGTCTAAACAAGCAGCAGTCAGCTCGAGGTCAGAGAAGTGAGCCGAGGAGACCGAAGGAAGCTGTAAGGCGCTGTAAAAATAAACGCTTCAAACCAGACATAAACAAACTGTCAGCTGTAATAAAGAGGGGAGCCGCAGAAACTCGGAGACGGACAGATGGAAGCAGAGCGAGGGGTTTTATCTCGCTCTGAGTGAAATGAGGTTCAGTATATTTAACTGAGGTTCTTCTCCATTGATTGAGGCAGGGTGAACGCCTAAAACATCGACTCTAAGTCTCACTGAAGGTGCTTTTTTGAGAGAAAACCTTCAAGCTTACTGGAAGGATTTATTTTCAAACGGTGATGTACATGTGGAAGAAACAGGACATGTTGACACGATGACCAAAAATGCCCAAATACCGTATGTAGCTGGACCTTCAAGGAATAAAACGCCACTAATGAGTGCTATGTATCGAGGCGTGTGGCGCAGTGGCTTAGTGCGCTGGTGTTCGGATCAGGCAGCACAGGTTCAAACCCCACTGAGACATTTCACCCCAAATTGCCCCTGTGGGGATTGTCCACAGTATTAAGTATGTAAGTCGCTTTGGATAAAAGCGTCTACGAAGTCACATGTGTTGTGTTTTATAAGCTGAATTTAGCTAAAAGGGACGAACATTGACATTATTTGATTAAAAGGAAACAATGAAAACAAATATT
>NW_027262836.1:0-12500 GCF_902827115.2 Pseudochaenichthys georgianus | reverse complement strand
TCGAGTGTTGGAGCGATAGATTAGCCTAATATCCTCTCTTTACAGAGCCGAGCGGAAGAGAGGGAAAGTAGTTCCAGAAGCACACCTGCGCCGAGCCACCCAGCTGTCAGCTTCCCCCGTGGAGCCAACTGTCCTATTAGGCGCCGTTCCAGAACCGCACGACGACACCGGGTCCCGTGTTCTGGGAAATGTCCCCTCACATCTCTTCATTTCCCAACTCCATTCCCGGGTAAGAGCCAATTAAACAGAAGAATGCAAATGAAATATATTAACCATACAAGAGGACTATCAGTCGTGTCGTCGCCTCCCAGCTTCTTAATTAGAAATTAAGGAATTCAAACGGAGCCGCGTGAAACTCCGCTTCAGCCCGACCGATCTCCAGAAGCAAACCTCAAATTCCATCAGTCGTTTTGTTTTAAAGGTCCTCTGTCATCAGGTCTCAGATATATCCAGAGCCTGTCTCTGATTGGCTGAAACACCAAACAGATCATTACCCATAATCCCCTCTGTTTCAGCCCTGTTTCCAAAGTGCTGATTCTCTGTCTGTGACTTTAGATGAAAACAAGGAACTCAATGGAGCTCTAGGAGGAGATTCAGGTGATAAGGGGGGGGGGGGGGGGTGTTACCTTGTTGCTGATTGGCTGATGGTTACCAAGCCAACACATCGTTATGACATCATCAAGTGGCCAAAATCTGATCAGCTCATTTTCAGACAGGTTTTTATAGAAATGGATCAAAAAGAGAGAAAATCTTTGTTCCTGAAACTTTCAGAGTCTCTTTCCACAGAGGGGACACATGTTGATGTAGAAGAGACGTGAAGAAGAGGGACACATGTTGATGTAGAAGAGACATGAAGAAGAGGGGACACATGTTGATGTAGAAGAGACATGAAGAAGAGGGGACACATGTTGATGTAGAAGAGACACGAAGAAGAGGGGACACATGTTGATGTAGAAGAGACATGAAGAAGAGGGGACACATGTTGATGTAGGAGAGACATGAAGAAGAGGGGACACATGTTGATGTAGAAGAGACATGAAGAAGAGGGGACACGTGTTGATGTAGAAGAGACATGAAGAAGAGGGGACACGTGTTGATGCAGAAGAGACATGAAGAAGAGGGGACACATGTTGATGTAGAAGAGACATGAAGAAGAGGGGACACATGTTGATGTAGAAGAGACATGAAGAAGAGGGGACACATGTTGATGTAGAAGAGACATGGAGAAGAGGGGACACATGTTGATGTAGAAGAGACATGGAGAAGAGGGGACACATGTTGATGTAGAAGAGACGTGAAGAAGATGATTTTGCATAATAGGTGACCTTTTAAAATACTAAGTGGGAATCAAACCGTGAAACACTGCCCTCCTCGGCGTAGCAGAGCTTCAATCCTCTCCCCGTGTCCCTCTAATCAGGTCTGTTGAAAGGCGTCTAACGATGAAGAGACAGAACAGAAAGACATCCCACACAGAACACAAACGTGATCGGAGACACAGAGAGGGAGCGAAATAAAGTGAACTTTGACACGTGCATGTTGAGAGATACGTATCGAGGCAACAGCACGCGAGCAACCGGTCATTGAACACGGGGACACGCATTACGCACCAACTCTGCATCGGGGGTTTTACCAATAAAGAAAAGACACAAGATCTGCATGTGTCCCTTTCAATAAAAGTCATAGAATATATCTATATAGACGTTAGGGGTGTAACGGTACACGCCCTTCGGTTCCGTACACGTGTGTACCGAAGTGTACCGAACGAATATAACGTTAAACGTAAAAAATTGAGAACGTGAACAACTTCTTGGAAGTGATCTCAGGTTCAGAGTAATTTGCTCCCATTGGGTTCAACGCGTCAGAGAGCGAGCAAGTCATTTCATTGGACGAGCTGGTCAGAGGGATGCGTTCAAATGTAGTCAGTAATTTGAGGAACTGTCGAAATGGCGAACGCAGATAAAGTTGAGCTGGAAAATCCTCCAGCATCATTGAAGTCTCCGGTTTGGGAACATTTTGGTTTCGCAGTTACGTACAAGGATGACGGACAAAGACAGGTGGACCGAACCAAAGCTGTTTCTCGGCATTGTTCAACTAGCATTGGTTACGCGGCTGGCAACACATCAAACCTGCACACTCATTTGAAAAGGCATCACCCGAACGTGAATATCACCGGTACCAAAAGACTGAAGTGCAAACCCAACTCCCGCTAGCATGTAGCCTCCACCACTCGCAGAGAGTTCAGACCGAGCCAAAGCTATTACAAACGCCAAGTATCCTTATGTTGCCATGTTAGCAAAGCGCTACCTGGCTGTATCTGCTACCTCTGTCCCTAGCGAGAGGGTGTTCTCCACAGCAGGAGACATTGCTAGTGCCAGAAGATCTGCCCTTTCAGCAAGCAACGTGGACAAGTTCATCTTTCTTTAGAACAGGGGTGGGGAACCTCCGGCCCCCGGGCCGTATACGGCCCGCGAGACCATTTGGTTTGGCCCTCGAGGTAATTTATAAACACACGCAAAAAAGAAAAAAATTAAAGAAATCTCGACCGAAAAATAATTAAACAAGCGAGTGCCTGTTTTTCCTGGCAACGGTCATGGACCTTGAACACAACACGAGCCTAACGTGTCATCACGTGGTATATGCTCGTCTGACAGGGTGCAGTTCTGACGGAGGAGAGCACCAGAACGCCACTCCGGGACTTGCAGTACCCATAAGTCCGTACACATGCTGCAGTTTCTGTGTGGCTGTGTCTTTAGTTGAGAGCCCAGTGGCGATCTGTCATACTGATCCTACAGTCAATAACTTTGTTGTTATTAGCATCTGGTTAGCTAGCCATGCTAACGAATATAAGAAGCCTTTTCTCCAACCAGTGAGGTAAAGGCACATCTTTATATGATCATTATAGTAAACCGGTATAAAATACTATATGACAGTAAAAAAAGTTGTTATTAATAAACAAGAATACAGTTTGAAAGGAGAGTGATTTGTAAAATATCCATAAAGAAAAAGTAAATCTGTTTCCAGTTCTGTTTCATCTGGGTGTTGAGAGATTATCCATAGATCTCTTAATGTTGCTCTCAAAGTGCACCAGATTGATGTTCTGAACTTCAATATTTAAAAATAAATCTTCCCGGTGGAGCATGCCCCACGGACCGCCCTAGAGGAGGTTAGGTCCCCCCCCCCCACACTTAAATCATGTCCACATGGATAGGAAACTAAAGACATTTGCACACATCTTCTT
The DNA here is from genome assembly GCF_902827115.2 of Pseudochaenichthys georgianus. Classification (NCBI taxonomy): domain Eukaryota; kingdom Metazoa; phylum Chordata; class Actinopteri; order Perciformes; family Channichthyidae; genus Pseudochaenichthys; species Pseudochaenichthys georgianus. Next base: position 9,262 of record NW_027262836.1, on the reverse strand, counting down.
GTGTCCATATCTTTCTGTTTGGTGGTCATGCCACACCGTGCACGTGAATGCATGCGCGAGTCATGGCAAGATATCTGAATTAAGAAGTTGCTTTTTCTTTGCACAGCATGAAAGAAAGGCCAAATGAATGGGCTGTGATTTTTAAGCACAGGTCAATAATTTGTACGGCCCTCGGAGGATGTTGAAAACATTGAAATGGCCCTTGAGAGGAAAAAGGTTCCCCACCCCTGCTTTAGAACAACATGAAAATACAATGACAAGCAAGTCCTGAGTCAAACTGGCTGCTTAGGGACAGTACAGTTCAGATACAGATTATTTCAGTTCATCGAAAAGCTGCACCTTAATGTTCATTTGATTATATTTTGTATTTATTTGAGTGAATATTCACAGTTTAATAATAATAAAAAAATATATATATATATGTTTTGTGAAAAAAAATTCTGCTGTACCGAACCGAACCGTGACCAAAAAACCGAGGTACGTACCGAACCGAAATGTTTGTGAACCGTTACACCCCTAATAGACGTGTATATCTACTTGATGGTCTGTCCCGGTGTGTCTTCAGGTCTTTTCTTGATCTCTTTCAGTGTGCAGACGACACGATGCAGACTCGACTTTTCGAGGACCAGACTTTTGTCTCCAGATTGAGAAACACGCAAAAGGGAAATCTTATCATTTCTAGGATGCAAATATCTTGAAGAGAACAATACCACAACGTGTTAAATGAACACACACACACACACACACACACACACACACACACACACACACACACACACACACACACACACATGGCATGTTCCAAAAACAAGCTAATGAAGCCAACAAGTCCCACACACACACACACACACACGCACACACACAGTCACACACACACAGACATACACAGACACACAGACACACAGACACACACACGCACACACACACACAGTCACACACACACAGACATACACAGACACACACACACACACACACGCACACACACACAGTCACACACACACACACACACACACACACACATACACACACACACACACACACACACACACACACACACACACACACATTTAGAGTTGACTGCCATTCCCACAACACACACCTTTTGTTTCAGTCATTCCCACAGGAAAGAGACAATACAAGAACACACATATTTGTTTTTCATTCAAGAAATACGGCCCTCACACACACACACACACACACACACACACACACACACACACACACACACACACACACACACACACACACACACACACACACACACACACCAATAATGCTTCTCTTCCCTCTCACCACCTTAAGTGTCCTTGTCTCTCTCACTTCTATCTGCTAATAGGAACCAATTAGTCCCGATTGTCCCTCCGACCAATAAAAGAGCATTGTGGGAACCCCCCACTTAACACCTTTGCCTTTCCAAACAGGCACCCAATTAGACGCCTCGAGGACAAAGAGACGCAGGACGAGAGGGGGCCTCGAGGGGCGAGGACAGGGTGAGGTGGGTGAGGCAGGTGTGTGTGTGTGTGTGCGTGTGTGTGTGTATGTGTGTGTGTGTGTGTGTGTGTGTGTGGTGTTTTCTCAGGGTGTTCTTCTAGCTCTTTGTCGTAGAGCACGTGGAGTAGTGCCTTAAATCGACACTACATTCGGAGACATGCCGTCCAATCAGGGGCCTCTTTAGAGAAGCTGACTTTAAAGAGTGGTGATGACAACATGTTGTAGTGGCCCAGAAGTCAGAATCAAGTGGGATCAAAGGCTCAAACCAAACATCGAGCTACTGGAGGAAGGTGTGGACAGCTCACAGGAATCGTCTACAATCTAGAACAATCTAAAAAAAGAGAGGTTCCCACTGTGTACACCTACTTTCTCACCAGGCTGTAAGTACAAGAGTACACACACACACACACACACACACACACACACACTCAGAACAGACCGGCGACAGTTTTTCCCATGACAGCATGGGAATTCCTCAACTCAGGAGTCACCGCTCAGTGTGAACCACAGAGAGAGAGAGAGAAAAGACTGAAAGTGTGTGTGTGTGTGTGTGTGTGTGTGTGTGTGTGTGTGTGTGTGTGTGTGTGTGTGTGTGTTAAAACAGCCAGGGGGGGTGGCCCTGAAGTGGCTCTCTGGAGAGACGCTGTCTTCTGCTTTGTTCCTTTAATCTGCACGGAGAGAGAGAGAGGTTAGCTCGGGTGAATGTGTGTCTCCTCTCTCAGCGCCAACACTCTCTATCGAGCTGTGACGATGTAGAAAAGGAGAGTTTTCATTCGAGCGTTTCTGGTAAATGTTAAATTGACGTTATTTCTGTAACTGTAGCAGTTATTGCAACCGCCGAATGTACAAGTCAGTACCCATTCACACACCGTCGGCCTTCAGCAGCAATGTGGGGTTCATTATCTTGCCCAAGGACACATCGATAAGTCGACTTCAGGAATTTTGGATCAAATCACGGATTTCCAGTTGGGAGACGACCATCGAGCGCCTGAGCTACGGTATCTGCTCCCGATGGCAGTACAAGTCACGTTAACTTGCTCATGAACAACGTTTGGTGACAGGAGATCTACAAAGCCTCAATTAGCATGACATCTGTCCTTGAATCACGAGTTGAAAACATGAACAACAATTAGAAAGTATTTGATTCTTAGGCGATTCTTAAACAGTCCAAACCAGTTTCCATGAAGATTTTATGTTTTCCAAAAGGATTATCTAAAATGAATTACCCATCGAAGTACGGAGTGTCAGTCAAGACTTATTGAGCAGAAAGAGACGATGTTATCTTATTTTAGCTAAAGTTAGGTTGTTAGCTTATTTTAGCAAAAGAGACGTTGTTAGCTTATTTTAGCTAAAGAGACGTTGATAGCTTATTTTAGCAAAAGAGATGTTGTTAGCTTATTTTAGCAAAAGAGACGTTGTTAGCTTATTTTAGCAAAAGAGACGTTGTTAGCTTATTTTAGCTAAAGAGACATTGATAGCTTATTTTAGCTAAAGAGACGTTGTTAGCTTATTTTAGCTAAAGTTAGGTTGTTAGCTTAATTTTCAAAAAGAGACGTTGTTAGCTTATTTTAGCAAAAGAGACATTGATAGCTTATTTTAGCAAAAGAGACATTGATAGCTTATTTTAGCTAAAGAGACGTTGTTTGCTTATTTTAGCTAAAGTTAGGTTGTTAGCTTATTTTACCAAAAGAGACGTTGTTATCTTATTTTAGCTAAAGTTAGGTTGTTAGCTTATTTTAGCAAAAGAGACGTTGTTTGCTTATTTTAGCTAAAGAGACGTTGATAGCTTATTTTAGCAAAAGAGACGTTGTTAGCTTATTTTAGCTAAAGATACATTGTTATCTTATTTTAGAAAAAGAACAGACGTTGTTAGCTTATTTTAGCAAGAGAGACAGTGATAGCTTATTTTAGCTAAAGTTAGGTTGTTAGCTTATTGGATCAAAAGAGACGCGGTTAGCTTATTTTAGCAAAAGAAGAGACGTTGTTAGCTTATTTTAGCTAAAGTTAGGTTGTTAGCTTATTTTAGCAAGAGAGACATTGATAGCTTATTTTAGCTAAAGTTAGGTTGTTAGCTTATTTTAGCAAGAGAGACATTGATAGCTTATTTTAGCTAAAGTTAGGTTGTTAGCTTATTTTTCAGAAAGAGACGTTGTTAGCTGATTTTAGCAAAAGAGACGTTGTTAGCTTATTTAGTAGAAAGAGAGGTGGTTATCTTGTTTTATCATTTAGAGACATTATTATTTTCCGACGTGGTTAGCTTATTTTAGCAAAAGAGACGTTGTTAGCTTATTTAGTAGAAAAAGATACATTGTTAGCTGCATGGCTTTAGCAGAGAAACTGGATAAACCTGTTATGTCACAAATTGAAATAGTTCCCAAATGATGGCGCTGGATAAAAGCTCAAAAGTGTCCCGTAGTTATCACAAATCATCCTGAGGGCGACTTTGATTACGATAAGGGGATATGGTACGATTGTTTTGCTCTTTAAAGCTTTCAAACTGCAGACCACTGTCGGATGATACACCCAACAATTCCCCAAATGCCCCTTGTGACCCACACGCGACTTACATACATTCAGTACTGTGGACAATCCCCACGGGAGCAATTTGAGGTGAAGTGTCTTGCCCAGGGACACAACGACATGCTGACTGCAGTGGGACTCGAACTTGCTCCAAGTCCAGCACACTATCCACTGAGCCACAGCCTCCCTTGTAAGTGGTGTTAACATGCAGATCACAAATGGTAACAGATTCCACATATCAGACACACATGTGAGTTTCTCCGATGCTTTCTCGTGGGTGTTTTTTGTAAGAGAAACTGTCAAAATGAGAGAGAATAAATTATCTCATGTTGCAGCTTGCAGCTTGCAGGTTAGATGTTCCAACAGTAGCTCATAATCAGACCAGCTGCTGTTGAGGATTGTTCCCGTGAGAACGTGGACGCAGCACCAGAACCATATGTAAAGCTCCAGATCAAATGTTCAACTTTTCTTATCCCATTTATATGACATTTTATCGTCTTGGCAACTAATGCACACAGTAGTAGCTTGTGATAAAAGCATTTAAACAACCCCTTTTTATACGCAGCTGTTTTTCCTCTTTAAAGAGTGCTTCCACAGCGGGAGCCATTATTCATCATTTACAGTAAAAGCTAGCGCATTAATAACACGCAGACGGCTATATTCTGTTCTGTGCTGCTTTATGAGCTGGGGGACAGAGTGGAGGCATGCCCAGCACTGTGCTGATGTCCCTGCCAGACACACACACACACACCACACACACACACTCGTCTCCAGAGCCAGGCCCTCCCGAGGAAATGCCAGAGGCGCTGGGAGATGGAAAGTCTTTCTGCCACTTTGCTTCAGCCACTGAGCCCATTTGACCCAGTCACTTTCAATTCAGACTCTCCAGTTTGTCCGGCAGCACAGGTTTGTCCCTTTGTTGAATGCATTGGGCATCTGTTTGGTCTATGAATGTAACGAGGGCTAATAATGGGAAAGAGGGAGATGGGGAATGATGCGTCAGAAAAAAAGTTCTCAGACCGAGAGACGCTTAAAGGTAGAAACGGAACCTTCAGCTCTGGTTTATTACATAACCCCATGGTTCCTCCCCGTTACTTTCGTCCCTGATACTTTTTAAATCCCGTCATCTTTGTCCCTGTTTACTTTGTCCCGTTACTTTCGTCCATGTTATTTTTGTCCACGTTACTTTTGTCCACGTTACTTTCGTCCACGTTACTTTGCTACTTATTCCCCGTAACTTTCTTCACCGTTATCTTCCTCCTTTCGTCCCCGTTACTTTTTAAATCCCGTAATCTTTGTCCCTGTTTACTTTGTCCTGTTCCTTTCTGTCCACGTTCCCTTTCGTCCACGTTCCTTTCGTCCACGTTCCTTTCGTCCACGTTCCTCTCGTCCAAGTTACTTTTGTCAACGTTACTTTCTTTGCTACTTCTTCCCCGTACTTTCCTCCTTTTTCCTCCTGTTGCCCCCGTTACTTTTTAAATCCCGTAATCTTGTCCCTGTTTACTTTGTCCCGTTACTTTTGTCCACGTTACTTTTGTCCATTACTTGTCCATGTTACTCTCGTCCAAGATACTTTTGTCCACGTTACTCTCGTCCACGTTACTTTTGTCAACGTTACTTCTTTGCTACTTCTTCCCGCAACTTTCCCTCCCGTTACTTTCCTCCTTTTGCCCCCGTTACTTTTAAATCCCGTAATCTTTGTCCCTGTTTACTTTGTCCCGTTACTTTTGTCCAAGTTATTTTGTCCACGTTACTCTCGTCACGTTACTTTTGTCAACGTTACTTTCTTCCTACTTCTTCCCCGTTACTTTCCTCCTTTTTCCCCTGTTACTTTTTAAATCCGTAATCTTTGTCCCGTTTACTTTGTCCACGTTACTTTTGTCCACGTTACTCTCGTCCAAGATACTTTTGTCCACGTTACTCTCGTCCACGTTACTTTTGTCAACGTTACTTTCCTTGTTACTTCTTCCCGTAACTTTCTTCCCCGTTACCTTCATCCTTTTGTCCCGTTACTTTTAATCCTGTTCCTTCGTCCATGTTCCTTTCGTCCACGTTACTCTCGTCACGTACTTTTGTCAACGTTACTTTCCTTGTTACTTCTTCCCGTAACTTCTTCCCCGTTACCTTCATCCTTTTGTCCCCGTTACTTTTTTAATCCTGTTCCTTTCGTCCACGTTACTTTCGTCCACGTTACTTAAGCCCCAGTTACCTTGAGCCTATTACTGTATTTTCGTCCTCTTATCTTTCGTCCCCCGTAATTGTTCCCTTGGCTGTCCCCCGTAACTTTCGTACGAGCTCTCCCGTGCAATATTATCCACTGAGTTCAAGTGCAATAGAAGTATAAAGTGGTAATAATAGAAAAGTACCTCAATTCTGGTACTTAAGTGCAGTACTTGAGTAAATGTACTTGGTTACATTCCATTACCGCCAGTACGAGGGAGTTCATTCCTCCAGTTTGACCAGTGAGTGTGACAGCAGAGAGATCATTACATACAGCCAGCAGCACTCAGATGGAGAGATTTACTCTGGGAGAAAGAGAGGGGAGAGTGGGGAGAGAGAAATGGATTAAGGCCTCCCGGTGAGATTCCCACTCATTTTCTCTGTGGAGCGAAACAGAGAGACGGAGGGATGGAGTCTTCTATCTTCATTTGACACTACAGAGCCTCTCTTTCTCTATCTGTCCGTCTACCTCGTTCTGCCACTCATCTCTCTCTCCCTTTCCCACTAATCTCTCCTTCTTTCTCACTCCATTTGTCCGTCCTCTCAACCCTTCAGCCATTCGTCCGTCTCGTCTCTTTCACTGTAACCTTAAACACTTATATCTTCTTTCTTGAATCAGATTTATGATCTTTGTCCATCCTTCAACTTTTTCTCTGTCCACATATTTTGGCCACATATCGGTTTCCCTCTTTCAATGCCAATGTATTCCCCTATTTCTATTTAAATATTCAGCTCTGGGAACAATTAAGAGTCCACTGCAAAATTATCAGTTTATCTAGTTTTACTATTTATAGGTTTGTGTTTGAGGAAAATCAAAAGAACGTGTAATAGCTACGTTGGTCGACAGGGCAAAATGTAGTATATTCACAAATAACCCTCTCAAGACAAGGATACAATATTTTGTAAAGAAAAACATGGAGCTCAAATAATCTTCCCAATATCTATCAAACTATGGATCCTACACAACCACTGGACGTAGATTCTAAAAGTACAATATAAACATCTCGCTAAATGTAATCAAAAAGCATTTTAACGGCCAAACTATTTTTTTCTCACGCTGGGAAGGTTTGCGATCAGGTGACATGGACGCTGGTCATTAGAAATGAATAGGACACAATATTGTATCCATGTCACGTCTTTATTATTTGTGAATATACTACGTTTTGCCCTGTGGACAAACGTTGCTATTACACGTTCTTTTGTGGGGTTGAATTCAACAGATGCTGGAATCGAACGACTGCCATACATGTCGAGAGTGAGATTCAAGAATATTGGAGTGGTCTCAATTGTTTCCAGAGCTATATCCTTGAGCCTTTTTTACGAGGGGACATTACATAGTTACAGCAAAAGTAAAAAGGGGCAAAATAGTAATGAAAAAGCCTGCATGAAATTTACAGATGGAAATTACACAAAGTACTATTTACAAAAAGTACCTATCCAGGTGGACTTCCTTTAATTTCCTTCATTTAATTGACTTCCCTTTATCTTTTTAACCTTTATATTGATGATCTGTCCAAGCGACTGAAAGCCTGTAATACTGGATGCATGATTGGTAGTACTCTAGTGAACCGCCTAGCGTCCATCTAGCGTCCATCTAGCGCTGGTCCATCTAGTCCATCTAGCGCTGGTCCATCTAGTCCATCTAGCGCTGGTCCATCTAGTCCATCTAGCGCTGGTCCATCTAGTCCATCTAGTCCATCTAGCGCTGGTCCATCTAGTCCATCTAGTCCATCTAGCACTGGTCCATCTAGTCCATCTAGCACTGGTCCTTCTAGTCCATCTAGTCCATCTAGCACTGGTCCATCTAGTCCATCTAGTCCATCTAGCGCTGGTCCATCTAGTCCATCTAGTCCATCTAGCGCTGGTCCATCTAGCGCTGGTCTCCAGCAGCTTCTTGCTGTGTGTTCTGTGTATGGTGTGGAACATGACATCGGCCCCTACACACGGCGGCGCGTTGCCGCTTCTGCCCATTCATTCACTTTCAACGGGGTGACGTCACGATTCGCCGAACTGCATTGTGGGAGCAAAGCGTAGCTTCTCTCGCGGTGTCTCGCTGCAAGGTAGAGCAATGTTCTACTTTTGCCGCCTCGACGGAGGCGTCAGCCAATCAAATCCCGCGTATGCAAATCTGACAGTACAACCGCTAGCCAATCAAACCGCGTGTATGTTGGGAGACTACGCAGTTATTTCCCATATGTCAAAGAAAGGAGGAGAAAATGATCGTGGCGGTCGGGAATCACCCGGTACTCTATGACCAGTCCCTCTTTACATACAGGGATACAAACCGGAGGAGCCAGGCATGGGGGGGTGGCAGAGGCTGTGGGGGAAACTGGTAGGTTCTCTTGTTTGGGGAGTTTATATCCAGTGCACTTCGTTTGAATGGACAGCTAGCAAGCAGAGACAGTATTTAGCCAGCATGGATGTAGCATGAATGCTTTGCTTTGTATGTCGGGGCGGGACATTCATGTGATTGGTTGTTGCTCGCGTTGACTCCCCGAGCTCAAGACACGCCCACCGCCAAGCGGCAACGCACGCCGCCGCGTGTGTCGGCTCCGTTAGAGTGCTGTCATGATCTTTAGCACCAAAGAAGATAAATGTCTAAAATGTCCTGATTTAAATTGTCTGATATTAATCTTAGTAATAAGTTAAAATATCTTGGACACAGATGATGAAGATATTATATGCAAACATTCTCCTACTTAGGTTTGGTGTGTCCACATGGAGTGAAGATGCCTCTGCTCAGAGCATGTTGCACACCGCTCTAAAGTGGTCAAACTACAGGAAAGCAAGTTTACTTCAAGTAGCTCATAATGATGCCATGAGAATATTGCTGAAGAGACCTCGATGGTAGTGCAAGTGAAGTGTGTGTGGCTGCAGGACTCAATACTCCACAAGCTGTCTTAAGAAGTCTCATGGATAAATGTATTTGCCGGCTTAATGACTGATGATGAAATCCTCTTATCGAACATAAGGTACAGTACACGCTACCAACCGCAGCTGTGGAGACATTGGTATAGTTGTCTCTTCGTAG
>NW_027262835.1:0-22134 GCF_902827115.2 Pseudochaenichthys georgianus | reverse complement strand
GTTGATGCCTGGTGGAGTATTCTTCATTGAAATATCGCACTTATCATATGGCTCTGCGGTTCAAACAGACCGTCCATGAATGCAGTTTATTCGGTAAGTGAAATTCAAGCACTTTATTTCTTACTTGTCTTTTTATTCAGCTAACAAGCGAGACGAAGCTACATCTGTGCTAACGATGCTATCCGTAGCATACAAGTTAAAACATAATAGAGAAGTGTAAAACATTAAAGGGAAATGGAAACACTTTTCAAACTGCTTTCCATGCGACAATATTCCCATTAGGAAATGTATTTATCTAGTCTATTTCCAATGTAAACGATCGAGATACGCGAATATATTTTTTGAAATACGCGCCTAATGACCATGGGCGCTTCCATCGATCTGGGACTTTCCCAGTGACGTCACTGAGTGGGTACGGCTTCCTGGGCCAAAGCTCAATACAGCTGCAAACAACATGGCGTGCAATGCACCAGTGGTTTCCAACACAAGAAAAGGGTCGTCGTCAGGAGCGTATTGTATTGCTGCACAAATAGTTTTTATACAAAGAAGGAAGAAGTACATTTCCATAGGCTGCCACTAAAGGATGAGAAGCTGCTCAAAGCATGGGTTATTTCCATGAAACGGTCCGATCCGCCGCTGAATCAGTACGCACGTGTGTGCAGCGAACACTTTACAAATGATGATTATGTCCACAAAATGATGTTTGATGAGTCTGGATGCCGGGTTCAATACAAAACATCGGATTTGAAGCCAGGATCTGTTCCCACAATATTCGATTTCTCATCGTATGCAGTCGGGAACACCGACCGTCCCAGCACGTCGGCCGCGCAAGACAATGACACCAGTGTCAACAAACGTGAAGTTGGAGCCACCAAACGAGCTGCTTCAGCTGCCGAGAGAGAGGTAAATATTGCAGCACTACCAGACAATGAAGCTTATTCATTGCATTACATGTGTTGAAGATGTTTGTCTTTTACCCTTACGTGTGTGTTACAAATGAATGCGAATATGGCATCTGTTTGTTTAAAGTTTCCAGGTGATGCGGCAGACAGACCAGAGGATGCTGACCACGAGAGACAGACCTATTCCTAACATCAGTGAACTTCAGCATGGACTCAAAGGTACAAGGAATCGAGAAGCGTTCTGGTTTAAATAGATAAAGTAACAACTATAATCAGCTTTCACATTTCAATGTATTTAATGCAATTATTATTTTACATTGTGAGAATTGCTACCATTTGTCTCTACATATTGTCTGTAAAAGACGTGGTAAAAGTGGTTCTTGCAGTGAGACAACCGAGCAGTTGAATATTATTTAATAATAAGATATGTTAATGTTGATTAACTGCAGACTGTTCATTCATAATCTGATTATCTTTGTAGTACAAAGTGATGAATTAAAAAAACTATTTCTACAGCCGCTAAATATGGGTGTGTGTGTGTGTGTGTGTGTGTGTGTGTGTGTGTGTGTGTGTGTGTGTGTGTGTGTGTGTGTGATGCAGTGTGTGTGTGTGTGTGTGTGTGTCAGAGATGTTCACAAGTATTTTTTTGCAAGTCCAAGTCAAGTCTCAAGTCTTTGGTCACGAGTATCTAAAAAATAAAAGTCTCATGTCTCTTCTGGTTGTAATAAGCCTTCTATTGTCTGCTGCTATCCAGTCTGTTAAGAATACTGCACAGCTAAGACATTCAAAGCATTTACTGTGTTATTATACACTGGGTCTCTAATGACATCTTTTAAGTCTACTATTAATAAACATATTCCTCTATCCTCTCACTCAAAGCCAGTGTCATGGTAACCTGATAAACCTGTAACATTAACGTTACGTGGTCAACAATAAACCTGTAACCTGCCTATAAACCGACAGATGTATTTATGTATGTAACTATGTATTTTTCTACGTTTAACGTTAGCCAGTAGATGGTGGCAGCGGAACGTAATGATTAACGTTACCGACCTTTTTTATGTCATGGCAAGAGTTGGATGTCAACGCCACTCAACGCAAACAAGTGTGACAAGCAAACATTTACTCATCTTTTCAAATATTCAGTTACAAAGCTAGTAGCAAGCTAAGTTAACATTACACAGCTGATGCTGAGCTAAACATGTTTGCTAACCGTCTATATGCGTCAATGTGACTGACCTCTCCGGGTGACTTTTCAAGTGCCTGATGACATTTGACGTTATTGCGCCAGCATCCTTGATTTTGATATTGCAGACTTTGCAGTGTGCGCTCCTTTTGTTGGTGCCGCCGGCGTTTTGTTCGAAGTTTTTGTAGTTGAACCTAATTACAAGCGGTACAGCCGCAGGTGTGCCGCCGGTCGCCATGGTGTTACTACGAGGTAGTAACAGAGGCGCGCACGTCTGCGTAATGAGCCCGGCTAAAATAACTGGACGGCCTCCCTGCCTGTCAGCCTTCCATCTGGGCACAAACTTATCTCGTGCCCTCATTGGTCATGTGCACGTTCGTGTGTGTTGGAGGAGGGGCTCTATAAGGAAGTAGCAGCCTCTAGCAGATTATCTCCGGTTGTGTATTTTCAAATTCTAGCGATCTCGAGCCGGTTTCTCTCAAATGTACCTACCCCACCTTTAATACGCCAAAAATAGAAAACACAATGATTGTTCACGAGTCCCAACACACGAGTCCAAGTCGAGTCTGAAGTCTTTTGGTCACGAGTCCAAGTCAAGTCTGAAGTCTCTGTGTGTGCGACTTAAGTGCGACTGGAGTCCGAGTCGCAGACTCGAGTCCCCATCTCTGGTGTGTGTGTGTGTGTGTGTGTGTGTCATGCAGTGTGTGTGTGTGTGTGTGTGTGTGTGTGTGTGCGTGCGTGTGTGTGTGTGATGCAGTGTGTGTGATTAAAGTAACAGCTTCACTAGAGGCTCTTGATTGGAGAGCAGTTGCAGGAAGTGTCCAGCAGGACAGCTTCACGGAGATCAGCACTGTACGTGTGAGTCCATAGCTTAGTGGACACAAAGAGCACATGTTAAAGAAAGAACCTTTGGCTCGTGCTGCTGTGCTCTACATTATAGTCTGTTTGCCAGCTCATAGAGTCCTATCGTGAACCCGGAAATGTTGAGTACCGCAAAGTGTTATGATAGAAGTGTATAGTAGGGGTCCCAAGCACATAGAAGCCTCCGGAGGCTCAACATGTTGGGGTTCACAAAGCCGGCAACTAGACTATAATACTGAGTCTACCACATCATCTTTGATAGTAGAGCTCGTCCCACACCGCAGGCGCACGTCTCTCCATGTCATGTCTCCATAGTTAATTGCACTTATTTCATTTCAAACCTTTATTCAGACAGATAGGTCCCTTGAGATCATGGATCTCTTTTACAAGGGAGACCTGCATCAATTTAGTTCCACATGAAACATAAAAACAACATAAAAACAAACAATAGAGGACATCATAATTACATATTCACCAACACTTACAAACACCCATAGTGTCAGAAAGCATCTCGTGCAGACGTGCCTTCAAAACATTCAGAGAAATACAATTGCTCAATTTCAATTTGCACTGTAGGCTGTTCCAAGCAAGTGGAGCTGCACATAAAAGCCGTCTTCCCTCAGACAGTCCTCCCTCTTGGCACATCTAACAAGACCACATCCTGCGATCTCAGACAACAGCTGCCGCAACTTTCTGCTTTACCAGAGAACAGATATAATACGGGAGTTTGCCCAGCATGGCTTTATAAATAAACGTGTACCAATGACTGAGCCTCCGTACAGAGAGTGATGGTAAACCTGCCTTGGTATACAGTGTACAGTGATGTGTAAGCGCTTTACAATGTGTGACAAATCTCAGAGCACTGTGATACGCAGCATCTAACTTGACCAGGCAATGGGCAGGTGCATTCATATAGACCAGATCCCCATAGTCCAGCACAGGTCAAAGGTCACAGAGCCTTTTCCTGGCCTCAAGCGAGAAGCAGGACTTGTTCCTGAAAAAGAAACCTAGCCTAACCCTCAGCTTTTTAAGCAGGTTATTGACATGAAGTTTAAAAGAGAGACAATCATCAAGCCAGATACCAAGGTATTTGTAACAGGCAACAACTTCAAGTTTTGTTCCTTGCGTAGTTACAATATCTAAAACAGGCTCTGGTGTCTTTTTAGCTTTAGAAAAGAGCATTACCTTGGTTTTATCAACATTTAAAAGAAGCTTTAGTTCAGAGAGCTGAGTCTGAATAGTGTTAAAAACAGTCTGTAATTTAACAACAGCCTCTTTAATGGAGGGACCTGCACAGTACATCACAGTATCATCCCCATAAAAATGTAAAGTAGCTTCATCCACATTATCACCTACACTGTTAATATATATGGAGAATAAAAGTGGTCCTAAAACAGAACCTTGTGGTACACCATTAGAAATGTTTAACCACTCAGAAAACAGTCCATCAAAGTGAACACATTGGGACCTTTCAGAGAGGTAGTTCACAAACCACCCCACTGCATGGCTGGATAGGCCAATACTGAGTAGCCTCTGCTTTAAGATGCGATGATCGACGGTGTCAAACGCTTTGGAAAGGTCAATTATTATCTAAGATACTCTCCACATCATTCACCACTTTCATCGTGGCAGTGGATAAAAGCGTCAGTAATGTAATACTGAATGATCCTTCCATTTCAAATCAACCATCTGCCCCCCCCCCCATCTTCCTTAAGGTGCATCCTTCTCTGTCTTCTATTCGCTACCGCCCTCGATCAATGCTTCCTTCCACCCTAGCTCAGTCTCTCTCTCTCAGGGGAAACCTCCTGTCATCCCCTGATCTCACAGTATAAATGCTGTGTGTGTGTGTGTGTGTGTGTGTGTGTGTGTGTGTGTGTGTGTGTGTGTGTTTGTAAATCAGCTGATTTAGTTTAATGTTTTACTTTTTTCTTAGACTGTTAATTTGACAGTAAACGCGGCTTTGTTGCTTCTGACAGACACTGAGGAGTCACCAACGCTAAGACACATCTGCTGTGTGTGTGTGTGTGTGTGTGTGTGTGTGTGTGTGTGTGTGTGTGTGTGTGTGTGTGACCAATCAAGACAGAAGCCACAGGCTTTCCAACTGCCGTCCCTTGAGACAGAGCAGCGGCCAGACGATATATCACTCACACACACACACACACACACACACACACACACACACACACACACACACACACACACACACACACACACACACACACACACCACACACACACACACACACACACACACACACACACACACACACACACACACACACACACACACACACACACACACACACACACACACACACACACACACACACACACACACACACACACACACACACACACACACACACACACACGGTGTTAGCCTGACAGATTGGTAGTTTATGGGTGTTAACAGACAGAGGGAGCCTCTTTCTTCACCATCATCAGTCATCACCGTCAGATCCTCCTCCTCACACACAATAGCCCTTCATGTGTGTGTGCGTGTGTGCGTGTGTGGTGTGTGCGTGTGTGTGCGTGCGTGTGTGCGTGTGTGTGTGTGTGTGTGTGTGCGTGCGTGCGTGTGTGTGTGCGTGTGTGTGTGTGTGTGCGTGTGTGTGTGTGCGTGCGTGTGTGTGTGTGTGCGTGTGTCTGTGTGTGTGTGTTTATTAAACGAGGAAACAAACAGGGAGCACCTGGCAGCTGCAGTGTGACCGCCGAACAAAGCCTGAGTGGAAATGCTTGTGTGTGTAAAAAGGAAATGAAAGGGTGCAGTTCCAGGTCAGAGGTCAACAGCATGTTGACCTGGAGTGAAGGAGGAGGTCACCATCCAAACAGAACACACAGATGAGGGGTAACTCAGCGTCTGGATGCAAGCAGACTTTGCTAACGAGGAATTGAACATATGAGCGACACACGATCAGGTCGCTTTGATTCATCCTCGTGATTCTGCCCTGCAGCCAGCAGCTCAGAGGACGGCGGCTCCGCTGTGCTGCAGACGCCTTTCCTCTGCTGCAACCCTTCGGTTCACTAGTGTGCATTGGGTTTGACCTTCATCATGTAACAACACATGCATTGCATGGACACAAAGGAGCAGTCTGGGGAGGATACACATGAAGAGACTATTTGAACAGGTCCCAGCCAAGAGGGCCTCTGAGTGAGCTCACCGTGCAGTAACGCAGCTCTGCCTCCAGCAGGACTTCACCACACACGCCATCCTTCAGATCACACAAGGCCCTGCACACGGTCTGCCCGCCTCTCATCTCTGTGAGGGCTGCTCAGGGTGCATTAGAGCGGGCCAGGGGCCGGGCCGCAAAGCTCAGGGGCCGGGCCGCAAAGCTCAGGGGCCCGGGCCGCAGAGCTCAGGGGCCGGGCCGCAGAGCTCAGGGGCCGGGCCGCAGAGCTCAGGGGCCGGGCCGCAAAGCTCAGGGGCCCGGGCCGCAGAGCTCAGGGGCCGGGCTGCAGAGCGCAGGGGCCGGGCTGCAGAGCGCAGGGGCCGGGCTGCAGAGCTCAGGGGCCGGGCCGCAGAGCTGAGGGCCCGGTCTGAGGCAGAGAGCACCACTGGGAGGAGACTCACACAGATGTGTTCATACACTTCTGTGCTGATGTCTCTGTGCTTTGATTACCAAGACCTGTTGTATTATTCTCGTGCACTGTGAAGGCTCGTAACAGAACAGCATCTTCTTCATGAAGTGAAGGCAGCCGGCTGACTATTTGAATACAAGTGATCAGTGTGTGGGAAGAGTATTCCTTTTATCAGACCACTCTGATCACGATCGAGGGGTTCTTTCAAACAGAACATCCTCTCCCGCCTGCAGCATGGCGCTGTCATACCTACTCGCACTCTGTCTCAGGCGACACAGGGACAGTTCATGTTTCCACGCCTCTACACATACTCAGAAACATCATATTACTGTAATACTCACAACAATGTGCCACAAAGGACGGTGACAGAGGCATTGCTGTGTGGGTCCGGTTACAGCTAGCACAGGTAGTACCTAGTAGCTGTTATGTAACGTAATAGTATTGCTCTCAGCTAACCTAATACAGTGATGTGAAATCTGTTGACATTATACGTTTAATTAAAGTCAACGTTTCAGTTTGTTCGGTGCATTCCAGTGGAGATGCGTCATGCATGAGGGGGGGCCTGTAGCAGTTGATGTGGTTTATGACACTGCAACAAGCAACCGGAACACCGCTGACATCCAATACTATCACTCACATCAGCTCAAGGCCCAGCTGCCATGTGTGAGCACGCAGGCTGAGAGCTGGACCCGCGGGGAGGCCTTCTCTCAGCACCTACAGCACGCTCCAGTTCAGCCTGAGCACGGCTGTGAGCCGGCCCATCTCACGGACCACTCCTCCTGCTCGTTGCAATCTGCCTGCCCACCATCATCCAACCCTCAGTGTGTGTGAGCAGCTTCTGGGCACGGGCTGACCCTGCAGCGAGGTTTCAAATAACTCCATCACACACACTCATATCAACACACACACACACACACACACACACACACACACACACACACACACACACACACACACACACACACACACACACACACACACACACACACACACACACACACACACACACACACACACACACACACACACACACGCTCAACAATCCCCTCAGCCAACACCCGGGGGTCTGTGTGTGTATATTTAGTGTGCATGTTTAGTCACCAGTGAGTGAGTGTGTGTGTGTGTGTGTGTGTGTGTGTGTGTGTGCATGTGTGTGTGGGTGTGCGTGCGTGTGTGTGCGTGTGTGTGCGTGCGTGCATGTGTGTGTGTATCTGCGTGCCTGTGTGTGCGTGCGTGTATGTGTGTGCGTGTGTGTGTGTGTGTGCGTGTGTGTGTGCATGTGTGTGTGTGCGTGCGTGTATGTGTGTGTGTGCGTGTGTGTGTGTGTGCGTGCGTGTATGTGTGTGTGTGTGTGTGTGTGCGTGTGTGTGTGTGTGCATGTGTGTGTGTGTGTGTGTGTGTGTATGTTGGGGGTTGGAGGCTGTCAGTCAGAGTCAGTGGAGCAGATGGAGGAGGAGCGTCGCCGTGGGGTACGATGAAGAGATTTTATTTTTCCTTTTTATTTTTTAATGAATGTTTTGATTGATGTTCTTATCATTTTACCGCTATTGATGCACATTTTATTTACACACATGTATCAGTATTTTTATCTTAATTTGTTTTATTTAGATATTTTAAAAAGTGGAAGTTGATCTTCACTGATATAGAAAGAGTATGTCATGGTAAACATAATACAGAAATAATGCCCCTTATCTTATACTTGACTGTCTGTGCAGCTGAACGAACCAATCAGATGCTTCGTGTTGTCTACGATGCAACCGTCCCGTCAAAGTAGTTCAGAGCAGTTTACTCTGCTCAGTGTGCACTTCTGCTGCTTCCTCTTCCCCCCAGCACACACACACACACACACACACACACACACACACACACACACACACACACACACACACACACACACACACACACACACACACACACACACACACACACACACACACACACACACACACACACACACACACACACACACACACACACCACACACACACACACACACACACACACACACACACACACACACACACACACACACACACACACACACACAGGCCCTGCGGCACACGTTCAGGGGTCAACACACCAACGCTGCCACAGTGCTGCAGGGGATTATGGGTAGGCTGTGCAGTAGCTGTCCGCACTGTGAAGGTCTCACAATCTAACCGTCTCACTGTGCAGCCACATCTCTCTGGAGGTTATACAAGTGAGATCGCCTGCAAGCCCTACGTGTCCCCAGAGAGTGAGTGTGTGTGTGTGTGTGTGTGTGTGTGTGTGCGTGTGTGTGCGTGTGTGTGTGTGTGTGTGTTCACTGTATTACCTATAACAAATGGGTCTCCAACCTGTCACCAGACGTGTCCCGAGGTACCGACCACAGCACAGACCACTGTGCCGGAACCTGGACCAGCTGGGTCTGAGGCCGCATGCGGGTCCATCAGCCCTGCCGGCGTCCCTGGGTTATTTACTGCAGAATCACAATACGTCTATCTGCCAAGGGTTAGCCCAGTGACTGCAAACAGAATGGAAAGTGACCTCCTCTAAGGTGTGTCAGGGATGTGGCCTTGGGAGTGAGGGCACTTTACTGAAGGCCTGTTGGTGCTTCAAAGCCTCCGTGTCTCCGGGTGAAACTCCTGACAGGATGTAGGTTCAAGGTGAAGTACACAGAGGACAGTAGGTCTCTTTGTTAATGGTGGAACTAAATGAGTGTCAGTCAGAGGTCTGGTCCAGTCCGCTCTGAGAGGCCCCGTAACACAGAACCAGGTCTGTGTGTACGTGTGTGAGACGGGTTCGATACACACTGCCTTTCCTCCACGTAAGGCTGTGTTTGTGTTCATGCTGTCTGGCATGGTAAATAAAGCAGTGTGTGTGTGTGTGTGTGTGTGTGTGTGTGTGTGTGTGTGTGTGTGTGTATGTGTGTGTGTGTATGTGTGTGTGTGTGTGTGTGTGTGTGTGTGTGTGTGTGTGTGTGTGTGTGTGTGTGTGTGTGTGTGTGTGTGTGTGTGTGTGTGTGTGTGAGAGCTCTATGTAGGTCAGAGGCTGCCAGAGAATCTGTGTTCTGGTCCCTGCAGAGCCGCCTAGTCCCTGCAGAGCCGCCTGGTCCCTGCAGAGCCGTCTGGTCCCTGCAAAGCCGCCTGGCCCCTGCAGAGCCGCCTAGTCCCTGCAGAGCCGCCTGGTCCCTGCAGAGCCGTCTGGCGCCTGCAGAGCCGTCTGGCGCCTGGTCCCTGCAGAGCCGTCTGGCGCCTGCAGAGCCGTCTGGCGCCTGGTCCCTGCAGAGCCGTCTGGTCCCTGCAGAGCCGTCTGGTCCCTGCAGAGCCGTCTGGTCCCTGCAGAGCCGCCTGGTCCCTGCAGAGCCGCCTGGTCCCTGCAGAGCCGCCTGGTCCCTGCAGAGCCGCCTGGTCCCTGCAGAGCCGCCTGGTCCCTGCAGAGCCGTCTGGTCCCTGCAGAGCCGCCTGGTCCCTGCAGAGCCGCCTGGTCCCTGCAGAGCCGTCTGGTCCCTGCAGAGCCGCCTGGTCCCTGCAGAGCCGTCTGGTCCCTGCAGAGCCGCCTGGTCCCTGCAGAGCCCCACTCAGCGAGACACCCGCTGAGAAGCCAACTCTGGTTATTGGTAGCTCTATTATGAGACACGTGAATTTAGAGACCGAAGCCTCCACAGTCACATGCATTCCGGGGGCCAGAGCGGACGACGTTGAGGCGCATCTTAAACTGCTGGCTAAAAATAAACGTAAATACAGTACGATTGTTATTCACGTCGGTGGTAATGATGTTCGTTTACGCCAATCAGAATGCACCAAAGTTAATGTGGAGTCGGTGTGTAGTT
Source organism: Pseudochaenichthys georgianus (assembly GCF_902827115.2). Taxonomy (NCBI): domain Eukaryota; kingdom Metazoa; phylum Chordata; class Actinopteri; order Perciformes; family Channichthyidae; genus Pseudochaenichthys; species Pseudochaenichthys georgianus. The sequence goes on along the minus strand of NW_027262835.1, from coordinate 11,796 downwards.
ATGCTAAAACAATGTCGGACAGCGTAATCTTCTCTGCACCGTAGCATCCGGCAGTTTCTGTGTGATGGGGCCCCTACTACTGTATACATTACTATCATAACACGTTGAGTGTTTTTATGAATTGTATTATTATTTTCTATCACAGACATTAACGAAAGCAGGAGCATGGAGCTGAAACCATAGGGGTGAAACAAGTCACGAAACAGGCTCTGTGTTTCTGACACGGGTCCTGGGGGTTCAGACAGCCGAGGCGCTGAGCCAGTCTGGGGGGTCACGATCAGGGAAAGAGTGCAGCTGACCCAAAATCACCCAAAAAAGCGGTGAGGTCTGGGCGAGAGGTTGCTGCCTATCAAGCCCACGGGAAGTGCGCCGCACGGTGAAGCACATCTTCATAGTGGCCAAACACTACTACTTCTTCCTAGTCAGTTTGTCAAAACATACTTGTTCCCATTGAATTACATTGGGAACAAGACATTTGTAAATCAATGGAAAATGAATCTTTTAACAAATCAAATGTAAGCAGTGAGCAGGACATCGGAGGCGTGGCCTAAGGGAGACTGAACTGTGTGTGCTCTGTGAACCCACATACGGGTACTATTGCTTATGCCTCCATGGCGCCAGTCAACGTGTTAAGAAGTCTAACAATATGTGCGGTTCATTATGAAACTGTGGGGGGGCAGTTTCACAGTTGAGGTAATTCATGTGAAACACTGCTTCCTGCTTCAGGGAGAAACAAACCACCAGGCCGTTGTTCACGCTGAGTTTAAACACAGATGTCTGAACGTCCATGAAGGCTACAATCTAACTCAACTAGCTATTAGCAACAGTTCTCTTAACATTACACTTACAAGCAATGCCTCTCCAGGGTCCACATGAGCAGACGGAGCCGGATGTAAGAGGAGGTACAACATGTGGCTCTCTAGCCATTCCCAAACCGCCCCCTACACCCTACCCCTAACCCCTACACCCTAACCCCTACCCCCTACCCCCTACCCCTCCGTTTGCGCGTTCGCGTGGAGGGTCCGCCACATTAAGTGCTGTTCCAAAGCAACGAGTGTGGAGCAGTGTGGAGGGGGAGTGGGCTATCAAGCCCTCAAACAGCGAGTCTGCAGCGGTGCTGACTGGAGACCGGTCTCTCCCTGACCGGAGTCACGCTGTGTGTCCTCAGGAAACAAGCTGTGTACAAGTAGTTCCAGCAAACATCCACTGATAAACTGCGATGTTCACGACCTCATGATGACCTCATATGTTTTTAACTTAGGATCAAACCTGTGTTTAGTCTGGATATTTACAGACCGTTGCAAAAGCTAAGAAGCTTATAAACATCAGGTTTAAAACTAAAAGAGCTTTGAAACACAATGAAAGATGTTTGGAGTTTTATTTTAGTTATTCATTTAAACTTTTTGTCTAAGAGATGCTGATTTCAAACCGTTGTTACATACAGTTATGGCACTTCCTGTTTCTGCCGGAGAGAGGGGAGACCGTCCCAAAGCTTGCTGCTGTGTTTACTCCCTCCATCTGACAGGAGGAGCCTCGTTGAGCTGCGAGTGTGGCTGCAGACGGAGTTCACTCCGTCACGGAGGGGTAGGGTCCAGGGAGTGCTTTGGGATTGGGCCTGTCTGTCAGAAAAACATGGCCACTGACCTTTCAACTCAGTCATGTGACTATGTAATGTGACCTCTACTGGCCAATGAAAACACAAACAGCCAAAAATAGCATGAATATGCTGCAATCAAGCCAATTGCCTCTAGGGGGTGCTCTAACAGCAACACCGAAACGTCCATGTCACGTGACACTCCGCGCCTGGCATTAACACAATAGCACTATTGGAGAACAAACTACTGGGAGGTAAGTAACAGTCTGTGACCCCTAGGGGGACACAAGCGCCACCACCTCTGTGATGGGCCGGATGGAGGTCTTTGAGTGGTGATCTGTGCACATTTAAACCAACTATGAAGCCATCGATTAGCTCATCATGTCGCATTACACTGTTGTGTTTACTAAACCCTGCATGCACCATCCTGCTTCTAGAAATAACAAGAACCAAATGTACATTAATCCACCATCCAAAAGAGTCCCCAACCAATGCACTACTTCTTCCTATTTGAGTAACCCCTGCTGCACGGGCCTTCTGTTCTCACAACCATGCAACAGAAAATACAAACGGTTTCCCTTAGTGTTTGAGTAAAGCAGATCACATGACCCCCTGCTGTGAGAGCAATTAACTCCAGTAAACAATTAATAACTCTCAGTGTTATTGACTCTGCCCCGGATCCATTTAGCTTTTCAGCACAAACACACACTGAGGCTGATCCACGGTCACTGTAGCAGCCATTCATTTCACACACACTGCTTTCGAGGGGGAGACAGAGAGAGAGAGAAAGTGTCTCTCTACTCGTGCTCCCTCCCTCCCTCTCTCTCTCTCTCCTTCTTACTGTCTATGTCTCCCCCCCTCCTCCTCCTCTCTCCCTGGTGCTGGTCTCAGTGATGTATGGCTGCCATCACTGAGAATAATGACTTGTCTGCCCGTAATCTTTTATTTCACTGAAAGGCCGAGGGAAAGAAGAGAGGAGGAGGAGGATAGAGAAAGAGAATAACTGGAGAAAATGAGTAAGTGGAAGAGGAGGAAGTTACTGTCGGTGTCTGATGAGGAGGAGGAGGAGGAGGAGGAGGAGGAGGAGGAGGATGAGGAAGAAGAAGAAGAAGAATAAAAAAGGAAGGCACAGAGGAGAAGGGAGTTAGAAGGAGGGAGGATAATACAAAGATAAAGGAAGCGATGAAGGAGGAGAGAGGAGAGTACTGTGTGGAAGATAAGCTGTCATCAGAACAGGAAGAGGAGGATGATAAGGGGAAGAGTGGAGGAGAAGGAGGAAGGGAAGAGGATAGCCCCGCTGGCATCAGATGAGTAAGAGCTGCAGGTGTGAACAAGCTGATCCTGAGCAGATTGAACCCTGACAGTCGTCAGGGTCAGGGTCCTGCTGCGGTCACGGCTTGCTGGGACACTGAACACCATTCTGGTCCCAACCGGTTCTAGTCCTTGATGGAAAACGTCTTGTGGTCAAGGAAAGAATAATTCATAAGAATTGACATATATATAAATGAGTTTGTTTTGTATGCAGCAACATTGTGACGCACCCAAAGAGGTTCTGGGCACATGATCAGAAATAGTTCCAGCCACACCCCAGCAGGCCCAAAGCTCTGTATTCCAGGTGTTTGCTGCGATTCCAAGACGTAAGAACACCAAAGAAGAGACAAGTCGCGTTTCCTCTTCTGCAAGCGACGCATACAATACGTGTCTTTGTGAACACGGGTCACTGGTTCACAAACCTCTCACTGTCTGCCTCCAGCACGACCTCTGCGATAAAGCACAAACCTTCTACGACATATGGGAAACATTCTAACCACCTTTGGAAAGGAACTATAGGACCTTGTCAATTAGTTTGCAACATAGTATTTTTATGGCACAACTTTATAATTTTACTTGTTATAAACTGTAACAGCCATTTGTCACTTACATGTAGCGATGTGATGTTCCCTCTGAACACAAAGCATTTCTCCTTTAAATATTTACATATTTTTTCTTTTATTAAATCGTTTTTCAAGTAAATAACTTTATAAAAATAAAGTCCCTTTTTAAAAATGCTTTTGATTATTTGTTTAGTTTGTTGAAAGTGATCTTTGCGCTACGTTTAGTGAAGGACCACTTCCTGTCTTCTCTGTCCAGAGCTAGCATCCTCCCCTCAGTCCTTCCTAACGAGCCGTCTCCTGACCTTGGAGGTTTGCTTTTTGGCGCGGAGGCATAACGAGCGTCGGAGCGTCCTGTTAGCATATGGATGGGCCGTCCTGGTGTCGGGGGGGCTGGGACCCCACAGGAAGTACTGGACCAGCTCCAGAAGAGACATCCGCCAAATTAAACTGATGTTTTCTTTGTTTTGTTTATACAATTGTTGCTCTTTAACTTATGTTCTCTTATCTTAATTTAGCTGTTTTAGTTTCCAGGCAAAGTAGTATTTTTCATTGTGTTGATCTTTATCATTTTGTTAGCTATGTGTTGTATTCTGGTGTGGAATGTTCTTCAGTTAGAACGATACTTTCTTGTTTCCTTTGTTTCTTATGTTTTTTTTCTTTAGGTTTGCTGTAATACATCATTTCATAATTATTATACATTCTTGTTGATTAAATGTGGTCTTATTTTTGACTTTTTATATTGTTGCTTCTTTTTATTTATATTGATTTGGTCTCCGATTTTATCCCAAACCGCCCCTACCCCTACCCCCACACCCTACCCCTCCGTTTGCCCGTTCACGCGGAGGGTCCGCCATATTGAGGGCTGTTCCAAAGCAACGAGTGTGGAGGGGGAGTGGGCTATCAAGCCCTCAAACAGCGAGTCTGCAGCGGTGCTGACTTGAGACCGGTCTCTACCTGACCGGAGTCACGCTGTGTGTGTCCTCAGGAAACACGCTGTTGACAAGTAGTTCCAGCAAACATCCACTGATAAACTGCGATGCCCACACCTCTTGAACCTCCCTCTACCAAGGGACGAGGGAACCGTGCAGCAGAGTTTCCGTTACAATTTTTTTTCGCCGGTCAACATGTCCCAAATACAACCCGGTGTGGGCATTTATTACTCACGGGCACAGGACACAGCCTCAATCTCGCTGTTCCCGTGAGCACAGTCACCAGCCACTAGGATCTCACACCCCAAACAAAACAGGAAACACAGAGCCTAAATACCCACACTAATTAACCCAACAAGACACAGGTGAGGGGGGGAGACAACACAGGGCACCAGGTGCACACAATCAACAGCAACAGACAAGACGGGAGGGGGAACACTTTAAAAAAAACACATGTGCAATATACAAAGCCCGAAGCCGTCAGTCCACAGTGACGAAGCCGTCTTAGTCCCACCGTTAAAGTTTAAATCTTCCGGCCAAAATTAGAAAAGTGCCGGTCAGAGGTCTTCTTTGTTATTTATTGAGCTTTAAAACAAATTAATAACGACTCTATATAATAATATAAGAACACACAGAGCCTCTCTTTTCCTCCCCCTCTCCTGCGTGTCTCCGTCAGCAGCAGCTGATCTCTGATCTCTCTCTCCTGTCCGATTAGACTTCACTCGCGTTTATGTCCATATCGATCAAATCCAACTGGAGGCTCCTGCTGGTTGCACTGTCCTGCGAGATACCGATACTCGAAACACTCACTTGTTGTTGTTGGCGAAACACATCAGCAATGACGCGGGTGACAAAGGGGTGAGCAGGAGAGGCGGGGATATGGCGTATAGGGCGTACACACAGAGTCCTTTGACCCCCCAGAGCGTTCCGTCCGCAGATCTATCCACCTTGGGACCCGTTATCGCTTGAGGGGTCCGTTTCCGTGGTTCCGTTACGGCTTCGTGTGATCGAACGGGCTATACGAAAGAGAAAAGTACCAGATACAACCCGTTTCGTTCCTGTGTAAACAGCGCCTTAGTATTACTTCCTCTGTTGACAGGCGGAGTGGAGTCTGTCCATAGCCAACACACACACACACACACACACACACACACACACACACACACACACACACACACACACACACACACACACACACACACACACACACACACACACACACACACACACACACGCACACGCACACGCACACACACGCACGCACGCACACACACACACACAGCACACGCACACACGCACACGCACACACGCACACACACACACTCACACACACACACACACACACACACACACACGCACACGCACACGCACACACACTCACACACACACACACACACACACACACACACACGCACACACACACACGCACACACGCACACACACGCACACGCGCACACGCACACGCACACACACTCACACACACACACACACACCACACACACACACACACACACACACACACACACACACACACACACACACACACACACACACACACACACACACACACACACACACACACACACACACACACACACACACACACTGGGCAAAGTGTGTTGGCAGTAGCTGTGGTTCGGTCAGATCTGGCAGAAGTGGTGCCAAAAAGGCTCAGAGCCTGTGGAGAGCAGACAGGGACTAATGACCTTCACACACAACACACCGACCATATGTTTCTCAGTGTGTGTGTGTGTGTGTGTGTGTGTGTGTGAGATTCTTTGTTTTCTCTTATCCTTATCCATAGTTATGATATTTTCTTGATAGAAAACCTCAAAAAGAGTACACCTCTTCACAGAAATGTGAACACAAATGTTCTAGTGGAAATCCCAGTGTTCTGTCTGTCTGATGGTGAAAGTAAGGATGATAACGTTGTGGTAATTCCGCTCATGAGTCTGTTACACACCAAAACATTGAATATGTAACTCTTTAAGGTCATTATAAAAACATATAGTATGGACAACCAAAGGAAAAGGAGTTGATGAAAGACATTTTTACCACAGTTTCTCAGGACTGCTTCCTGAACCGCGCACAGTTCAGGGTCTGACATTCGTAGGAGATACTGATGAAAGACAGGGTTGTTTTTTGCTTTGTTGGGCCAATCTGGCGTAAACGTATTACCAGTAGATGTGTAATGTTTGAAACAAACAATGTAGCTACACTGGGGGTTTAGGTGTGGAGCTGTTGAGTTGCAGACAAAGTGCTAGCCTGGTAAGTTGCTAGCTAGCAAATCAAATGAAAATGGTTGTGCTTGTAGCTGTATGCACACCAATTTTACCGAAAATTGTGTTGGAATATCAAGACGTTCTTTCATTCACAACACGCTGAAACGTGTTTAAGAGTCGAGGTGTGTTTATGGTTACAAGCTGTAATATTACGACCGCTAGCAACTTGGTTATCTTGCTTTGGGCTTTCAGTTAGCTGAGTTGATAATAACTCTGGCGCTGTTGTGTCTACATTATTGTCTTTCAAATTCAACTAAAACTAAGAAAGCAAAAGATGATGAAATGGGTACCACTTTATAAAGGGTTTACGAATAGTTTGTAGTTTATTTATTAATTAGGTTGTGAACACTTTATAAATCATTAATAAGCTTTTATAAGACATGAGATAAACAGGGCAACTGTGACCGGTTGCTTGCCAAATAGTGAGCCCACATTTATCTGTACTTCTAAGCCTTAAATTGGCTACCTAGCTTACTTTGTCTTCTTCATCAGCCAGGATCCTTGGTATCTGTTGTTCACAGAGTTGATTCTACCCCCATCCATCTTGATGTTTCCTGGCATCTCTTTATGACCATTTATGAATAAGTTACTAACATTTATAACTGCCAAAAGGGAGCCTTGTTGTAAAGTATGACACATATCACCATTTATTGATGAGTCACTAACATTTATAACTACTGAAAGGGTGTGTTGTTTTTAAGTGTAATACACATGTCCATGTATGAATGAGTTATAACATTCACGCTTACCTAATACACATGTTTCACATGAAATGCAAAGTAAGACGCAACAGAGCCAAGCAAAACATTTTATTCACACATGAAGAAAATCAGGACTCAAAATAATGACTGTTTAGGACTGATTCACACATTTAAACATAAAAGCTTTTCTCAGACATACATGGTAGACTTGGTACTCAGACTGGAAAGGCTTTGTGTATATCCTTGAACAAGCGTCCAAGCAGGGTGAGCAGAGCCAAGCCAAGATTACCATTCAAGAACCTTGAGGTGTTCCTCCAACAAACTCTACGGACATGTCCTTTGACGGTCGACATAGCTCTTTCATTATGGCCCTGTGTGACTGGAGACTATAAGGCTACACAAAGCCCAAACATGTCCTTAATGTTACTCAAGGCAAATATATGTAATATAACCGTTAGACTGCAGCTAACTGTGGGGCTACACACCTCTCATACTGTGAGTGAATAACTTGAGATGGTTATGTTGTCTAAAGGGGAGACAATCATTATGGTATTAGGCCATGCAAATACAGGGTCAACTTAGTGATAATTAAAGGTGGGGTAGGTAAGTTTGAGAAACCGGCTCGAGATACACTTTGTGTTATATTCCATGGAATGCTCTTAACATCCCGATAGCAATGAATATCTTAAGTGCTTTGACAAAACATAACAAAATGTCATCTGTGGAAGCCGTAGTACTGTAAAAAGCACGACCAATCATCTGAGCCGGCTAAAGTAACTGGATGGCCTACCTGCCTGTCAGCCTTCCATCTGTGCACACACTTATCTCATGCCCTCATTGGTCATGTGGGCGTTTGTGTGTGTTGGAGGAGGGGCTCTGTGAGGAAGTGGCAGATGTTTTCTGGCTGTGTATTTTCAAAGCGCACTCGAGCTGGTTTCTCCAAAATTACCTACCCCACCTTTAAGGGTTGTATAATATATGTTCTTGAATAATGTTATTTCATAAATAGTTGTTAATGTAATGATTACATTTTCTCCTTATTCAGTTCCACTATCAGACGATGCTGATGGTGATGGCCCTGAGGGAGAGATGCAGGCAGAGCTCAGTGGACAGAACTGGCAGGTACAGAGGAAACTGTTTCAATAGGCTATGACTGACACTGAACAAACCCAAAGGAAATGTAATGAAAACAGTATAAGCAAGCTATGTTCATGTTCTCTCAATAAGCTACTATATAGTTATTGATCAGAGTTTAATCCCAATGCTGGTTCTTATGCAGTACCAGCAGATGCTGAGGAGGTTGACTAACAAGTCAAGATTCAGGGTCCAGCACAAGGGAAATTGCAACTGAGGAGAAAGACAGCAAAAGAGACGCACAGGAAGTTGACACAGAGAGGCCTTTTGATTATTTTGCTCGCCCTCAGCCAACCACCCACAACAAACTTCCAAGAAAGCCATTCCCAAAGTGTTCCTCAGCAAGGATGGGACAACTAGAAAATGGTTAACTTACTGTGAATCATCGCGCTCTCTATATTGCTCGCTGTGTCTCATGTTTGCTAGGCCTGCCAGTGACAATGCTTTTGTTAAAGGAGGCATGCAGGCATGGAAGCATGTTCACCAAAGAATGGAAGAGGATGAAAGAAGCGGGTTGCATCGAGATAGTGCAGATGCATATCAGTAGCCTATACTCAAAGTGATTGATGCATTTAACTCCAAAAGAAAAGAAAACATCTTCCCAGGGGAGCAAGCCCAAGGACCCCCCTATAGGATGTGAGGTCCACCCCCAAATAAAACATGTTCACATGGATAGGTTCCCAAATACATATGCACACTTTTTTTAACAATATCCTATGTCCATATGTTTCTATGTGGGTAGTAGATTTAAACTGTAGTGCTATCACTAAGGGCAGCAACGTTGTAAATATTGACGATACATCCAGCAAAACGGCCCCAAAAAAAGACTGGTAGTGGCCAGGATGGGTGTATATGTCCCGGCCTGACCTACAGATGTAGCACCTCATTTCGGACAGCCCTACCGATGTGGGGCTATGATCGGCATGGGGTCGGCCCTCGCTGAAAGGAAAACCCCCCGCATTACTTGATATGCCCCCATGATAAATTATAATGAAACCAGCTGCAATGGATCATGGATCCACCAGGGGGAGCAGTGATTAAAATGCTGCCACACTGGAGCTCATGTGAAATAAACAGCTGATAGATCTACAGGTATCTGATATAGCGGATATTTGTTAAGATCCATATGTCACGGATAGGATCATATTCTGTGCTAAATAAGAGACATGTAATAATTTACTAAACATCACCATGTTTTTATTTAACAAAATAATGTTGTTTAATCCACGTTGCCGTACTACAACTACAAAAACCATCGGTTTGTTTTTTCATCAGGAAATGCAGCCCGGCTCAAACAAACAATTTGTAATCATCATCCTCATCATTTAATGTAACATTTGTTCGCCGAATTGACATGAAAGCATGAACAAATATGAATTTTCTGTAGTCAACTTCATTCAAACTTTATTAACGTGCCTAAACTCAGTAATTCACTAAAAATAGGTTTATTTTTAATAAAGCCTCGTCGTCTGACAAGTGGAATTTATCTTTTATTACTATACTGTAGCATTTTTTTTTTTATTCCCACTGTCACAGATATAATAATATTCTGCATTGAATAAGATACATTAAATCATTTAAAAAAAATCGTATTTCGTTTCTATTTAACGAAATACATGTGGTTTAATCCACGTGAGTTTACAACTACAAAAATAATCGGTTTGTTTTTGTATCACATCCGACTGGAGGAAATGCAGCCCGGCTCTCACTACCGATTTGTAATCATAATTTAATCATCATCCTCACAATCATTTAATGTAGTAGGCTATCATATGTTCGCCAAATTGACATGAAAGTACTATCAAATATGAATATGCTGTAGTCAACTTCATTAAAACTGTATTAGCGTGCCTAAACTCAGTAATTCACTAAAAATAGGTTTATTTTTAATGGAGCCTCGTCATCTCCCCACGGGCAAATAATATTTCCAGTGCTAATAGTTTACTGTATTATTAGTGTTTAATATTACTGCAATAACAATCACACATTGAGTTCATTGTTGTGCAATGATAAAATCAGACCGTTTTTTTTTTTTAAATAGTCTGAAACTCGGCAGCTAATAATAAGATTAGATATACTTTATTTGATCTAAAATATTGATGTTTTTTCGTTATAGTAGCCTGTGAAAATCATAACAAATAAGTGATTAAATGCTACAGTATTCAGCAAACACAACTGCAGAGCTGCAAACATTGCAAACAGACTAAGGACCAAACTTCTACAACGCCCAGTTGTCTTTTGCCCCTTTCACACCAACGCGGTTCCAGGGCCGGTTCGAAGCTAGAGCCTGAAAAGCACAGTTTTTTCCTGTCCGGAATCCGGTTTGTTTCAAGCACCAAAAAGTTGTCTGTCTAGAAAGCAAGCACCGCATACGTCACGCTTACGTCGGATCTGGGCTATGTCCAAATAACACGCGACATCCGCCTTTCCGCCAGCTTCAACATGATCTGAGGAAATAACATTGAGAATCAGTTTTAATGTTATACCATAGCAATTAATGCTGCAAAGCTGGGTATTTTGAGCTTGGCGCATGCAGAGGCTAACAACATGCAGAGGCTAGCTCTAACCTTCTTTCTCCAACGGAATCGTTATTGATGATGATGATTGTAAAGAACTTTTGAATGTAGCATGTCACGACTGTAAAGTTGGTAGTAAAGTCGTCCCATTTCTTCCATTTCGTTTCGATAGAGCAAAACCAAAACGAGTAGCGTAACAATCGGTCATTGTTGTTGCTGTCGATGTGAGGGGTTTCCGCGCAGTTTGGCTTTATGAAGAAGGCACGCAAACGGTTACGTCATGACGCAAACAATGACGCAGCACCAGTCGGGCTCTGACTGGGAGCTGAACCGAAGAACCGGTTCCGAACCAGAAAAGCTCTAGCACGGAGCTAGAACGGGAACAGCCTTGGTGTGAAAGGGGCATTTATGTATTTGTGAATGAAGCGCCATCTCATGGTTAAATCCTGAAATTGAACAAATGGGGAAATCTGGCAACGCCCTCTTGGGAAATAGTGGGAGGGCTTTAATCTCCCAGCCACTGGTAAATGCTGGGGTTTTGGTTGGAATCCGCTGGGTGGAGTCCTATCTGGAGTGCTACATCTGTATGGTCCCAGTCTGGCCCTGCTGACACATCACACACCCATACACTACACACATTGCTGATTAAACTGATATCACAATTAAAAAGAGTTACTCTCTTTAAATAAATATACTGTAGTTGGAAAATAATCATGTGTGGTGTCCTTGTTTTGTCCGTCCTTGAGCCAGGGCTCCCTATTGTTGT
>NW_027262834.1:0-22073 GCF_902827115.2 Pseudochaenichthys georgianus | reverse complement strand
GGGGTACATGAGGGTTAGGGGGTACATGAGGGTTAGGGGGTACATGAGGGTTAGGGGGTACATGAGGGTTAGGGGGTACATGAGGGTTAGGGGTACATGAGGGGTTAGGGGATACATGAGGGTTAGGGGGTACATGAGGGTTAGGGGGTACATGAGGGTTAGGGGGTACATGAGGGGTAGGGGATACATGAGGGTTAGGGGGTACATGAGGGTTAGGGGTACATGAGGGTTAGGGGTACATGAGGGTTAGGGGTACATGAGGGTTAGGGGTACATGAGGGTTAGGGGTACATGAGGGTTAGGGGGTACATGAGGGTTAGGGGGTACATGAGGGTTAGGGGTACATGAGGGGTAGGGGTACATGAGGGTTAGGGGGTACATGAGGGTTAGGGGGTACATGAGGGTTAGGGGGTACATGAGGGTTAGGGGTACATGAGGGTTAGGGGTACATGAGGGTTAGGGGTACATGAGGGTTAGGGGGTACATGAGGGTTAGGGGTACATGAGGGTTAGGGGGTACATGAGGGGTAGGGGTACATGAGGGGTAGGGGTACATGAGGGTTAGGGATACATGAGGGGTAGTGGTACATGAGGGTTAGGGATACATGAGGGTTAGGGGGTACATGAGGGTTAGGGGGTACATGAGGGGTATGGGTACATGAGGGTTAGGGGTACATGAGGGTTAGGGGATACATGAGGGTTAGGGGTACATGAGGGTTAGGATACATGAGGGTTAGGGGGTACATGAGGGTTAGGGGGTACATGAGGGTTAGGGATACATGAGGGTTAGGGGGTACATGAGGGTTACGGATACATGAGGGTTAGGGGTACATGAGGGTTAGGGGGTACATGAGGGTTAGGGGGTACATGAGGGGTAGGGGATACATGAGGGTTAGGGGGTACATGAGGGTTAGGGATACATGAGGGTTAGGGGGTACATGAGGGTTAGGGGGTACATGAGGGTTAGGGGATACATGAGGGTTAGGGGTACATGAGGGTTAGGGATACATGAGGGTTAGGGGGTACATGAGGGTTAGGGGTACATGAGGGGTAGGGGGTACATGAGGGTTAGGGTACATGAGGGTTAGGGGGTACATGAGGGTTAGGGGGTACATGAGGGTTAGGGGTACATGAGGGTTAGGGGTACATGAGGGTTAGGGGGTAACATGAGGGTTAGGGGATACATGAGGGGGTAGGGGTACATGAGGGTTAGGGGTACATGAGGGTTAGGGGTACATGAGGGTTAGGGGGTACATGAGGGTTAGGGGGTACATGAGGGTTAGGGGATACATGAGGGTTAGGGGTACATGAGGGTTAGGGGATACATGAGGGTGTAGGGGGTACATGAGGGTTAGGGGGTACATGAGGGTTAGGGGTACATGAGGGTTAGGGGTACATGAGGGTTAGGGTAGGGTGGGTACATGAGGGTTAGGGGGTACATGAGGGTTAGGGGGTACATGAGGGTTAGGGGGTACATGAGGGTTAGGGGGTACATGAGGGTTAGGGGGTACATGAGGGTTAGGGGTACATGAGGGTTAGGGGGTACATGAGGGTTAGGGGGTACATGAGGGTTAGGGGGTACATGAGGGTTAGGGATACATGAGGGTTAGGGGATACATGAGGGTTAGGGGTACATGAGGGTTAGGGGTACATGAGGGTTAGGGGGTACATGAGGGTTAGGGGTACATGAGGGTTAGGGATACATGAGGGTTAGGGGGTACATGAGGGTTAGGGGTACATGAGGGTTAGGGGGTACATGAGGGTTAGGGGGTACATGAGGGTTAGGGGATACATGAGGGTTAGGGGATACATGAGGGTTAGGGGTACATGAGGGTTAGGGGGTACATGAGGGTTAGGGGGTACATGAGGGTTAGGGGTACATGAGGGTTAGGGGGTACATGAGGGTTAGGGGGTACATGAGGGTTAGGGATACATGAGGGTTAGGGGGTACATGAGGGTTAGGGGGTACATGAGGGTTAGGGGGTACATGAGGGTTAGGGGGTACATGAGGGTTAGGGGGTACATGAGGGTTAGGGGGTACATGAGGGTTAGGGGGTACATGAGGGTTAGGGGGTACATGAGGGTTAGGGGGTACATGAGGGTTAGGGGGTACATGAGGGTTAGGGGATACATGAGGGTTAGGGGATACATGAGGGTTAGGGGGTACATGAGGGTTAGGGGGTACATGAGGGTTAGGGGGTACATGAGGGTTAGGGGTACATGAGGGTTAGCATTAATCCCTTTGCATTAAACCCTTTGCATGAAGCCCTTAGCATTAAGCCCTTAGCATTAAGCCCTTAGCATTAAGCCCTTTGCATGAAGCCCTTAGCATTAAGCCCTTAGCATTAAGCCCTTAGCATTAAGCCCTTAGCATTAAGCCCTTAGCATTAAGCCCTTAGCATTAAACCCTTAGCATTAAGCCCTTAGCATTAAGCCCTTACCACATTGTGCCTCATATACTGTAAATGTTAGACCCAGCGACAGGCTGGCATGAAATGTCTTGCATAATACGTGAGGAGGCTCATCATACGTTTGACTCAAGGCCGAAGTTCAGTTTCTCCAGCTCTCCCAGGTGGGCAAAAACACGAGGAGAGCTGGAGCTGTGTTAAAAAATAAGCTGCAAATGCTCAAAAGATGTCTGTTTCCTGATGGAGTCAGTTGGAGATGTATTTGTTAAAACAAGATGAACCATCTTTTACTGAAACCACAGCAGCGTAAAGAACAGCGTAAAGACTCTAAATGAGAGTCTGGAAGATGCATTGTCTAAAAACAAGACCTCTATCTCGCTCCATTGTTACCTCTTCAGGTATTATAATATCGAGCGTACGGACATATTCTGAATAGATATTAGACAAATACAATTGGCAAGATTTAGAGTTTTTACAGTGTCTCATTCGGCTGTCGTATTATTGGGTTTTAGCCCCGGGTTCGCTGAAAAGAGTCCAGGAAACTTAAGCATTTAATTAAACAAATTATACAATGACATTTGCAAGAGTGGCTGCCTCGTCCCCTCGTCCCCTCGTTCAGCCGGCTGGGTGAAGAGAGGTCGTCTTCCTCTGTCCATCATACGTCAGTCTATAGTCCTCTCCTATTGGCCGGCGGTCGATGGGGCACATCCTGTCATGTTTCTGATGTTAAAGGTGGGGTAGGTGATTTTAGAGCAGTGTTTCTCAAACCTTTTCATTCCAAGGACTTAACCAATAAAAAACACTCGCGGACCACCTGACTCCACAAATATCCAAAATCACATTGTTTTTCTAGAACAGATTACAAATCGCCTGAAAATGGTACAAACAAGTGGCAACATGTGTGATGAAGGTGTTGCGCTGGGCTATATCATAAAATCGAAGGTGAAACTTAAGCTCGCTCCATTGCGGAGATATTGCCGCGAGAGTGCGTAAAACTTTAATTTATTAAAAATGTGAAATTGTACCAATATACTCACGGACCACTAGGGGGCGCTCACGGACCACCAGTGGTCCGCGGACCACACTTTGAGAAGCACTGTTTTAGAGAAACCAGCTCGAGTGCGCTGGAATTTGAAAATACACAACCGGTAAAAATCTGCCACTTCCTCACAGAGCCCCTCCCCCAACACACACGAACGCGCACATGACCAATGAGGGCACGAGATGAGTTTGAGCTGGAAGGCTGACAGGCAGGTAGGCCATCCAGTTACTTTAGCCGGCTCAGATGATTGGTCGTGCTTTCTACAGCGCCACGGCTTCCACAGATGACATTTGTTTATGTATTTATTGTCAAAGCCTTTAATGTGTTCATTGCTATCGGACGTTAAGAGCATTCCATGAATACAACAACAAGTGTTTCTGAGATAAATGACATACCCGCCTTTAACTGTACAATATTCTAATATCCGTGGGTCATTTAAACATTCCCTAAGAACAGCTTGCAGCCTCAATACGTGAGGGCTAAAGTGTGTTTAGTGTGTCACCAGACCCGGCGGCAGACATAGGTCTCTGGGCGGGCATTTGATGTACCAGGGCGGGCCCACCCCGAAACTTACATTTCCCGGGAAAACTGAATTGTGAAAGAGCTGCATTGTTGAAAACCCAACCCCTGCAGGGGGCTCTGGGGGGATTCTCCCCCAGGAGATTTTTTGAAATACTAACATAAAATACACATTCTGGTACTCTCTTGAGAAGAAAAATAAATAAATCTATTATTACACAACATATTTAAAAAAAATGAATGCCATTTCAGTTTTTTGTTACTTTGTTCTGAAAGCTGAACCTGCTGCTCCTCACAGAGAGAAGAGGAAGAGGCTGTGAATTACTTTACATTGTGGATAAGGGTGGATTGCCCCCATTGTTCTGTGTGTCAAAATGAAAGACAGCGCACACATCAATCATCAAACCGTGGGCTCTTATTTAATTACGTGTTGATTTCTATCAACACGTAATGTTGTATCGATGTATATAGAGATGTACTGTAACTACAGCAACAATTCTCCGTCGCGACTTCCTGCAACAACACCACGTCGTTATCTTGATTCTGATTGGCCAGAAGACATTATCAAAGATGTTCTATTGAGAAGATGATCACTACGTGACAAAAGTTTTCAAACCGTTTCTAGTCTTCGGTATTTCCAGACAAGTGACTGCTGAAATCAATCTGACTAACTGCTGTCTGTGCAATTTACTCCGCGCGAGTTGGCGGACTTTATTTAGCTTACTTTAAAATCATTTTTCATGGTGGGGCTAAGCTATTTATTGGTATGGCTGTAGCCTACCCAAGTATACCCTGGCGCCGCCACTGAACATAATAATAAAACAATTAAAATGTTGTATTCAGCCCTGATTAAAACAGCGGGCCCAAATCCTGGATGGGCGGGCCCGGCCCCATGGGGCCCGCCCATGACGCTGGGTCTGTGTGTCACCACGTGTCATTTCACCTTTCTAAAAATGTAATATTAGCCACATACTAATGCTAACCGGAAGTGACGATATTTACTCACGAAAACCGGAAGTCATGTTCTGAACATTCGGTTTTCAGAATGAAACAGCTTCAAATTAAAACAGCGTATTTAATTTAAATGACGCCGTATAAGCATTGATTTGATTCATTGCAGTGTATCAATGTCACAAGGTGCCTTCCTCCTCTGCGGGTGGAATAAAGGAATATTGGTTTGTTGTTGTTGATGTTTTATCATTATTTTAGATATAATACTACGATATGTTTCGATCTTAGAGTACTTATACTCCATATTACTGCAGTGAAGTGTTGCATGCAGTACGTTAACTCAAAGTATTTGCACACAGCGTCTCAAACTTCGTGTTACACTTTATTTATCTTATAACTACCGTCCTCGAGCCCAAATCATTTTTCTAGAAGTTTTTGAGGATATTGGTGCATTTTTTTTGTCAGATTCTTTTATTTTTTGTTTGTGTTTTCCACATTTCCACATTGTTCTCATACCTGAACCATGAACATGACTATCAGCTTTATGTTAATCATGATTTACTGTACATCAACATAGTAGGAGCCGCGTGTGTGTGTGTGTGCGTGTGTGTGTGTGTGTGTGTGTGTGCGTGTGTGTGTGTGTGTGTGTGTGTGTGTGTGTGTGTGTGTGTGTGTGTGTGTGTGTGTGTGTGTGTGTGTGTGTGTGTGTGTGTGTGTGTGTGTGTGTGTGTGTGTGTGTGTGTGTGTGTGTGTGTGTGTGTGTGTGTGTGTGTGTGTGTGTGTGTGTGTGTGTGTGTGTGTGTGTGTGGTGTGTGTGTGTGTGTGTGTGTGTGTGTGTGTGTGTGTGTGTGTGCTCAGTCAAAAACATCAATAATGTGTTATTGACGTTCACACACACATTCTGTTCATACTAGTATTTGTTATTTTTATATATTATGTTAAATGATACAATTTAAATTATGAGATATAATTAATGTCTGATGTAATTTATGAAACAAACATAAGGTAGCCGCATTTGAAAATATTTAAAATAAATATTTGGGAAAATCTTAATAAAATCTTAAATATATTATTACAAATATTTATTAAATGTTTATTATTTTATATTGTTAACACATATTTGGGGTTTTTCAGAAAATGTGGAAAATATTTTTAGAAACTTTGGATTTAATTAAATATTTCAATTTCTACAGATTGCTAAAAATAGAGACGTGGCTACATTCACCAACGTGTGTCTGTAGGTGTGAGTGTGTGCTCATCACACACACACACACACACACACACACACACACACACACACACACAGGAGGTATGATATCGTGTTTGTGACAGAAGCCGATAGATCCTGTAAACTCCTCCAGCGTTCAGAGTTTATGATGATAATAAACTGTTTGTTGTATAAATACTCAGAGAAACGCAGTGATGGCCCTGTGAGGAGTGTGTGTGTGTGTGTGTGTGTGTGTGTGTGTGTGTGTGTGTGTGTGTGTGTGTGTGTGTGTGTGTGTGTGTGTGTGTGTGTGTGTGTGTGTGTGTGTGTGTGTGTGTGTGTGTGTGTGTGTGTGTGTGTGTGTGTGTGTGTGTGTGTGTGTGTGTGTGTGTGTGTGTGTGTGAGAGTCGTGGTGTGTTCAGGGACAGATGCTGCTGACATCTGGCCCGTGTCAGCGTGTTGTCGACACATTGTTAGCGCCGCAACGTGCTAACAGATTAACAGCCGCGCTGCAGAGAGAGAGACACTGAAGACACACACACACACACACACACACACACAGAGACAACCAATACAAATAAAGAAATCTGCTTTGATGTGAGAGTTATTGCTCTCGCATGAAAGCTTAAACTAGGAACAAGATGAACATTCGTTTAGTCAATAAGGGAAGTATTAGCGAGGTTAGCACACACGTACGTAAAGTATGAAATGCCATATGAACAAAGTGCATTAAAACAAATCAATAATACATTTTTATTAAACTGATAAATACGTTCTCTAACTTTCTGTCCGTCACGTTTGAATCTGAATTAAATAAATACTCTTTAAATAATCAACCATGTTTTGCCATCAATGTGTAAAACATGAATGATACTATAATTGAATACCGAGCCTGACTTAGAGCAGACGCTCCCTCCGTGAGACAGCACTGAGGACTCCTAATCAATGATCAGATGAAGGATCCTCAGGACACAGCTGATCGATGTTTACCTGGACAGCTGGAGCTCCTCGGGATCCACTTCCTGTCAGCAATCAGAGAGTTCTGGGTCTTTCTCAATGTCGAGGACGCTTCCTTGGTAGGACATGTCCCTCCGAGTCAGGGGGTGTTTCTCAATGTCGAGGACGCTTCCTTGGTAGGACATGTCCCTCCGAGTCAGGGGGTGTTTCTCAATGTCGAGGACGCTTCCTTGGTAGGACATGTCCGTCCGAGTCAGGGGGTGTTTCTCAATGTCGAGGACGCTTCCTTGGTAGGACATGTCCCTCCGAGTCAGGGGGTGTTTCTCAATGTAGAGGACGCTTCCTTGGTAGGACATGTCCCTCCGAGTCAGGGGGTGTTTCTCAATGTCGAGGACGCTTCCTTGGTAGGACATGTCCGTCCGAGTCAGGGGGTGTTTCTCAATGTCGAGGACGCTTCCTTGGTAGGACATGTCCCTCCGAGTCAGGGGGTGTTTCTCAATGTCGAGGATGCTTCCTTGGTAGGACATGTCCGTCCGAGTCAGGGGGTGTTTCTCAATTTCGATGACGCTTCCTTGGTAGGACATGTCTTCCGAGTCAATCAATCAATCAATCAATCAATGTTTATTTATATAGCCCAATATCACAAATGTTACATTTGTCTCAGTGGTCTTCACAGTGTGTACAGAATATCAGTATGACAATACGACACCCTCTGTCCTTAGACCCTCACATCGTACAAGGAAACACTTCCAAAGAAAACCCAGGGAGAGCAGCAGAGGAGGGGATCCCTCTCCCAGGACGGACAGACGTGCAATAGATGCCGTGTGTAAATTGAAGAGATAATACATTTGCAACATAGGTAGTCCAAATGTTTGGAAATGCATGTGTGTATAATAGGAAGATGAATCCACGAGGATATCCATCCAGGACCTATGATCCAGGACCACAGCCACGACTCAAGATCCAGCGCTCGCGATCCAGGACACAGGACCGCAGGATCATCCATGACTCCGGATCCCAGCGTATATAGACACCAAAAAGAAAGACATGTGGGGAAGCTGGGTTAATGGGACATGAGAGGACACAGGTACAGACAGAGAGAAGGAAGAAGCAATATGTCCCCTGACACACTAAGCCTATATCAGCAAAACTAGGGGCTGAATCTAATCAGCCCTAACTATAAGCTTTATCAAAAAGGAAGGTCTTAAGCGCACTCTTAAAAACGGATAGGGTGTCTGCCGCCCGAACACAAACTGGAAGCTGATTCCACAAATGTGGAGCTTGATAAGAAAAGGCTCTGGCTCCCATTGTACTTTTAAAGATTCTAGGAACAACCAACAACCCTGCATTCTTGGAACGCAATGCCCTAGTAGGACAGTAGGGTATAATGAGTTCTTTAAGGTAAGATGGCGCCTGCCCATTAAGGGCTTTGTAGGCGAGAAGAAGAATTTTAAATTCTATCCTGTGTTCTATAGGAAGCCAGTGTAAGGCAGCCAGAACAGGAGTAATGTGGTCCCTTTTCCTAACTCTGGTTAGTACACGAGCCGCAGCATTTTGAATCAGCTGAAGCCACTTGACTGACTTCTTGGTACTCCCTGATAATAAAGAGTTACAATAATCCAGCCTAGAAGTAACAAATGCATGGACTAGTTTCTCTGCATCGTTTTGAGGCAAGATATGCCTGATTTTTGCAATGTTACGTAGATGGAAGTAGGCGGTCCTTGAAATTGATTTTATGTGGGCGTTAAAGGACAGTCAGGTCCTTCAGAAGCGAGGCAAGGCAAGGCAAGGCAAGTTTATTTATAGAGCACTTTTCAACGCAAGGCAATTCAAAGTGCTTTACAAAAAAAAAAAAAAAAAAATGAAAGACATTAAGCATTAAAAAAGAAAAGCTAATCAAATAAACATTAAGAAAAAAAAATACATGGATAAAAGTTACAGTGCAGTCTAAAATATAAATAGTTCAATTAAACATTACAAGAAAAAGTACATGGATAAAAGTTACAGTGCAGTTTAAGATATGAATAGTTCAATTAAAAGCAGCGACAAAAAGAAAAGTCTTCAGCCTGGATTTAAAAGCAGTCAGAGTTGCAGTGGACCTGCAGGTTTCTGGGAGCTTGTTCCAGATATTTGGAGCATAATAACTGAACGCTGCTTCTCCATGTTTAGTTCTGACTCTGGGGACAGGAAGCTGACCAGTCCCTGAAGACCTGAGAGATCTGGATGGTTCATAGTTTAGCAGGAGGTCAGAAATGTGTTTTGGGCCTAAACCATTCAGTGCTTTATAAACCAGCAGCAGTATTTTGAAATCTATTCTTTGACACACAGGAAGCCAGTGTAAAGACTTCAGAACAGGAGTGATGTGATCCACTTTCTTAGTGTCAGTGAGGACTCGAGCAGCGGCGTTCTGAATCAGCTGCAGCTTTCTAATAGATGTTTTAGTGAGACCTGTGAAGACACCTTTGCAGTAGTCCAGTCTACTGAAGATAAAGGCATGGACACGTGTCTCCAGATCCTGCTGTGACATTAGTCTTTTAATCCTAGATATGTTCTTTAGCTGATAGTAGGCTGATTTAGTAACTGTTTTAATGTGACTGTTGAAACTCAGGTCAGAGTCCATGACTACACCTAGATTTCTGGCTCTATCTGTTGGTTTGAACATTGCAGACTGAAGCTCAGCGCTAACTTTTATACGTTCTGCCTTGGCTCCAAAAACCATGACCTCAGTTTTATCTTTGTTTAATTGGAGAAAGTTCTGACACATCCAGTCATTGATTTGTTCAATGCACTTACTCAGTGTTTGAACTGGAGCATAGTCTCCTGGTGAAATTGTTACGTACATTTGTGTGTCATCTGCATAGCTATGGTAACTTATGTTGTTGTTCTTCATTATCTGAGCCAGTGGTAGCATGTAGATGTTAAAGAGAAGAGGCCCCAAGATGGAGCCTTGAGGAACCCCACATGTCATATTTATATGACATGTACTCAGATGTGTATTTACCGATAGAAACAAAGTTGTTTCTGTCCTTTAAGTAGGATTTAAACCAATTTAGAACTGTTTCCGAAAGTCCCACCCAGTTTTCCAGTCGGTCCAGTAATATGCTGTGGTCAACAGTGTCAAACGCAGCACTGAGATCTAATAATACTAACACTGAAGTTCTGCCACTGTCTGTGTTTAAGTGGATGTCGTTAAAGACCTTTACAAGAGCAGTCTCAGTGCTGTGGTTTGGACGAAAGCCTGACTGGAACACATCGAAACAGTTATTTAAATGCATTACTCAACTGTTGAAAAACAACTTGTTCAATGATCTTACCTAGAAATGGCAGGTTTGATATGGGCCTGTAATTGTTCATTACTGAAGCATCTAGATTATTCTTTTTTAAGAGCGGTTTAATGACTGCAGTTTTCAGGGCCTGTGGAAAAATACCTGAGTGAAGAGATTTGTTTACTATATGAAGTAGATCTGAGGCCATGCAAGGCAAAACATCTTTGAAAAATCCTGTTGGAATAATATCAAGGCAGCAGGAGGAGGACTTCAGAAGTTGAATAATGTCCTCTAGGTTTTTATCATTAATCTGATGGATCTGTGTCATGATGTCTGAATTGATGTTAAGTGGACACAGAGACAACACATTTGCTGTTCCTGATGCAGAGGCACTGACTGCTTGTCTGATGTTCTGAATGTTGTCAGTGAAGAAGGCAAAGTCATTGCACGCCCTGGTGGATAGAAATTCAGAGGCTACTGACACTGGGGGGTTAGTTAGTCTGTCGACGGTAGCAAACAAGGCACGTGCATTGTTTTTGTTTTTGGTAATGATGTCAGAGAAGAACGATTGTCGTGCGTTTTTCAATTCCAAATTATAAAGACCAAGTCTCTCTTTATAAATTTCAAAGTGAACCTGGAGATTTGTTTTTCGCCACCTGCGTTCAGCTTTTCGACATTCTCTTTTTTCTGTTTTAACGGTCATGGCCTTTCTCCATGGAGATATTTTCTTCCCAGTCACTTCCTTTACCTTAATTGGAGCAATGGCATCTATAACATTTTTAATTTTTGAATTAAAATGATCTACTAGCTCATTTACTGAGGTGTTAGCAGGGGCAAGTGTGGAAGAAACATTCTGAGTAAACATTTCCCTAGTGTTTTCAGTTAAACATCGCTTTGTGGTTACCTCTTTTTGAACACTTGTGTGAACAGAAATAGAGCTCTCAAAGAAAACACAGGAAAGGTCAGAGAGTGCAACATCAGTCACCACGACCTCAGAGATATTCAGACCCTTTGAGATAATTAAGTCCAGAGTGTGCCCCTTATTGTGCGTGGGCTCCGTCACATGCTGAGTCAGTCCATAGCTATCAAGAACACAAAACAGTTCTTTAGCCCCTCTGTCCTGGGGGTTGTCAACATGGATGTTAAAATCACCAACAATGACTAGACGGTCAAAGTCAATACACACTATAGACAGCAGTTCAGTAAAGTCATCAAAAAGCTTGCACAGTATTTGGGTGGCCTATAGATATTTAGGAACAGAGCTCGAGAGGAGCGTTTCAGCTGAAGGGCCACATATTCAAAAGAAGCAAAGTTCCCATACGATGTCTTCCTGCATTGAAGGGAATCATTGAACAGAATAGCAACTCCACCCCCTCTCTTATGCATTGTTTCCTGACTCATAAAACTAAAGTTGGGAGGGGTTGATTCGATAAGAACAGCTGCACTGTTATTTTGTTCAAAGGCGAGGCAAGAATCCTTCCTAGCCTCGGAAAATGAAGAATGTTGGAACAGGCTAACAGGCTAACAGGCTAACAGGCTAACAGGTGACGCACACCTGTGGCCCCGCCTTAAATGGAGCGCAATATCCGCCAAAGATTTGGGAAATTGGTCCGTGCGCAAAGCATTGTGGGGATTTTAAGACCGCGGAGGATACACATGTGCAGCCTCGAAATGTACTGTCCTGACAGAGGGTCAAAGGACAGAGGGTCTAAGGACAGAGGGTCAAAGGACAGAGGGTCTAAGGACAGAGGGTCAAAGGAAAGAGGGTCTAAGGACAGAGGGTCAAAGGACAGAGGGTCTGAGGACAGAGGGTCTGAGGACAGAGGGTCAGAGGACAGAGGGTCTGAGGACAAAGGGTCTGAGGACAGAGAGTCTGAGGACAGAGGGTCTGAGGACAGAGGGTCTGAGGACAGAGGGTCAGAGGACAGAGGGTCTGAGGACAAAGGGTCTGAGGACAGAGGGTCTAAGGACAGAGGGTCAAAGGACAGAGGGTCTAAGGACAGAGGGTCTAATGACAGAGGGTCTGAGGACAGAGGGTCTGAGGACAGAGGGTCAGAGGACAGAGGGTCTAAGGACAGAGGGTCTGAGGACAGAGGGTCAGAGGACAGAGGGTCTGAGGACAAAGGGTCTGAGGACAGAGGGTCTGAGGACAGAGGGTCTAAGGACAGAGGGTCAAACGACAGAGGGTCTGAGGACAGAGGGTCTAAGGACAGAGGGTCTAAGGACAGAGGGTCAGAGGACAGAGGGTCTGAGGACAAAGGGTCTGAGGACAGAGGGTCTAAGGACAGAGGGTCAAAGGACAGAGGGTCTGAGGACAGAGGGTCTGAGGACAGAGGCTCTAAGTACAGAGGGTCTGAGGACAGAGGGTCTAAGGACAGAGGGTCTGAGGA
Source organism: Pseudochaenichthys georgianus (assembly GCF_902827115.2). Taxonomy (NCBI): domain Eukaryota; kingdom Metazoa; phylum Chordata; class Actinopteri; order Perciformes; family Channichthyidae; genus Pseudochaenichthys; species Pseudochaenichthys georgianus. The sequence goes on along the minus strand of NW_027262834.1, from coordinate 9,335 downwards.
CAGAGGGTCTAAGGACAGAGGGTCAAAGGACAGAGGGTCTAAGGACAGAGGGTCTAAGGACAGAGGGTCTAAGGACAGAGGGTCTAAAGACAGAGGGTCTGAGGACAGAGGGTCTAAAGACAGAGGGTCTGAGGACAGAGGGTCTAAAGACAGAGGGTCTAAGGACAGAGGGTCTAAAGACAGAGGGTCAAAGGACAGAGGGTCAAAGGACAGAGGGTCTAAGGACAGAGGGTCAAAGGACAGAGGGTCTAAGGACAGAGGGTCTAAGGACAGAGGGTCTAAGGACTAAGTTGACTCGTGTCTCCGTGTCCTTCCTCTTCACTAAGTTGACTCATGTCTCCTTGTGTCCTTCCTCTTCACTAAGTTGACTCGTGTCTCCGTGTCCTTCCTCTTCACTAAGTTGACTCGTGTCTCCGTGTCCTTCCTCTTCACTAAGTTGACTCAGTTGCAGGAAGTTGTGTCTCCGCAGATCTCCGTCTCCTCCCACGTCTCTGAACACAATCACTGCAGTGTTTCTTGAACCATCCCATAATATTCCTCTCGTCCTCGCCCCGGCCTCCCCCCCGGTCCCTGAACGCACCGCGGGTCCCTGAACGCACCACAGGCTTTCTTCACATGTAAAGCAAACAGAGACACAAAGAGACGCTGCAATCTGGTTCTGATGGACAGGAAGTGGCCGCCCCCTCAGAGCCAAGATGGCGTCCCTGCTGACCCGCCCGCTAATCAGCTTCAAACAGAACAGGGGGGGGGGGGGGTTCATATGAACAGCTTTATTAGCTCTACTCCGTCCTGCAGGCTCCGTCTTCCCCCTCACTCTGGTCCGTGCAGCGGGGCGTCAGACAAACAGAGAGACACAGAGAGACAAACAGAGAGACACAGAGAGACAAAGAGAGACAAACAGAGAGACAAATAGAGAGACAAACAGAGAGACAAACAGAGAGACAAACAGAGAGACACAGAGAGACAAACAGAGAGACACAGAGAGACAAACAGAGAGACACAGAGAGACAAACAGAGAGACAAACAGAGAGACAAAGAGACACAGAGAGACAAAGAGAGACACAGAGAGACAAACAGAGAGACAAAGAGAGACACAGAGAGACACAGAGAGACAAAGAGAGACAAACAGAGAGACACAGAGAGACAAACAGAGAGACACAGAGAGACAAACAGAGAGACACAGAGAGACAAACAGAGAGACACCGAGAGACAAAGAGAGAGACACAGAGAGACAAACAGAGAGACAAAGAGAGAGACACAGAGAGACAAAGAGAGATACACAGAGAGACACAGAGAGACAAAGAGAGACACAGAGAGACAAACAGAGAGGACATCAAAACACACAAAAAAGGACAAAGAAAAAGTGAAAGAACAGAAAAGAGACTGAGAAGTCCTTCACAGACGCAGCACGTCCTTTCAACGTCACGTCCATCAGAGACGACACAACCCACATGAAGCTCGAGACGACCACACTGTGCCACGCTGACAACTAGCAGGAAGGGACAAAAGAGAGACAAAGAGAGACACAAAGAGACAAAAGAGAGACAAAAAGAGAGACACAGAGAGAGACAAAGAGAGACACAGAGAGACAAAGAGAGAGACAAAGAGAGACACAGAGAGACAAAGAGAGACAAAGAGAGACAACGAGAGACACAGAGAGAGACACAGAGAGACACAAAGAGAGACAAAGAGAGAGACAAAGAGAGACAAAGAGAGACACAGAGAGACACAGAGAGACAAAGAGAGACAAAGAGAGAGACACAGAGAGATACAGAGAGAGACACAGAGAGATAAAGAGAGAGACACAACAACCAGAGAGACAACGAGACACAAAGAGAGAGACAAAGAGACACAAAGAGAGACAACGAGAGAGACAAAGAGAGACAAAGAGAGACACACAACAACCAGAGAGACAAAGAGACACAAAGAGAGAGACAAAGAGACACAAAGAGAGACAAAGAGAGACACACAACAACCAGAGACACAAAGAGACACATTAAAAGAACTAAAGATAAAAAGAGATACAACAAGCCACAAAGGATTAAAAACACCAGAGACACAAATCCAAAGACACTACTACTACTACTACTACTACTACTACTACTACTACTACTACTACTACTACTACTACTACTACGACCACTACTACTAGTATTGACTACTAACTACTAACTAACTACAACTAGTGCTGCGTACCGGTACGCCGAACCGCTCCTGGACTTGTAAAAAGTTTCGGTTCAAGTCCGGTTAAAACCGGAACGTCGGGAACCGGTACTTGGACTCGCAAAAAAACTAGCACTTACGTATATTCTGGTGTCCGTGGTTATTTAAACATTCCCTGATAAACGTTATTCAGCGTCAATAAATGAGTGCTAACCCCAGTGTGCTCAGTGTACAACATCACATGTGATTTCACCTTCGATTCACGGTTTGAAAACGTAGCATTTCGCCACATGCTAATGCTAACCGGAAGTGAAGAATTGTCAGAATAAAAGTATTAAGTTAAGTGTGAACTTCCGGTTTTTTCAGAATAAAACTGATTTAAATTAAATATGTATTTAATTCAAAATTACGCCATATCAACATGGATTTTAATTTCTAACAGTATGTATGTACATCACTATGTATGTAGTATGTACTGTATAATGTACACATGTAGAGTTGTAGAAAAGACATGGTGCACAGACAGTACAGTACACTCTGACTGTACAGTCACTACAGTGTAGCCTATACTGTATAGTAGGTGTGTAACAGTGTAATGCGTATAGTCTACTCTGAACTCTCCCTTTCAGCAAAGCTTTAGGGATGTAGGCTCAGTCAGCTCAGGGACTGTTTGGTTACTTTAGTTTGGTAAATGAAATACATGTTTGAACTTTGTAGCAGAGTCCTGCATCGGGTCGGGTACCCCGCAAAAAAGGTGATTTGCGGCTGGTATTTTTTCAAACGCTTTTTTCCGGGTTCGGTTCTGGGTAAAACAAAGATGATGCGGGTCGGGTCGCGGGTGTTGCATAATAAATATATTAAAATAATAATAATTTACTTTAATGTTTAAATCCTCAGACCTCTCCCCCGCGGGACCGCGCATAATCATAACCTCTGCAGCGCATCAATCTGCTGCTGAGCGCCACATTCTGAATGGCTGAGGTGAAGCTCTCTACGGAGGATACAGCGTTTTCAATAACACTTCCTCAAGAGCGAAATCCAACGTCTGGAGGCTTCTGGTTCCTCGATGAGAAAATAACCAACATCCCACGCTTTGAGACAAACTGCGTGTGTTAATAATTGCACGTTTTCACTGCTCATATATAGGCTAGGCTAGGCGGGTTCGGGTCGGGTTGCGGATCTTGTGCCGACGGGTCGGGTTGCGGCACTAATTGGCAATATGTGCGGGTAGCGGGGCGGGTTCGGTATTGCACGTCGCGGGAGCGGGTCTTGAACATCAGACCCGTGCAGGACTCTGCCCTGCAGCAGTTCACTGGAGTTGCTGTCATAAGTCATTCGTAGACTAAGTGGCACAAAGTGGTTTTTTTACATTTGTACTTTGTAGAGAAATGTAGACACAAGTTGGAAGGGAGCGCACCTGACGAGTTTGAATTTGAGTTGATGATGAGTTAATTTTCAATTGATAATTAGCTGAACCTCTGGACTTGAGTCCGGACCTGCACCTGAATGTGAGTCGAGAGAACGCTTCTGGTATAGTCCCCACCAGCTTCAAACTGGCCTCAGTCACCCCCACACTCAAACAACCTGGCCTGGACCCCGACGACCTCCAGAACCACCGGCCGATCTCCAACCTTCCTTACCTCAGCAAAACTCTGGAAAGAGTGGTCGCCGGCCAACTCCATCTGTACATGTCCAACCATGAGCTCTATGAGCCCTTCCAATCCGGCTTCAGACAGCAACACAGCACTGAGACCGCCCTCATCAAGATCACCAACGACCTCCTCATTGCTGCTGACTCTGGCCGCCTCAGCATCCTCATCCTCCTGGACCTCTCTGCAGCGTTTGACACCATCTCTCACAACATCCTCCTCACCCGCCTCTCAGACCTCCTGGGTGTCACTGGCACAGCGCTGTCCTGGTTCACATCCTGCCTCCACAACAGGAAACAGTTTGTCTCCATCAGTGGCTCAAACTCACCCCCGGCCCCAGTCCACCACGGTGCACCCCAGGGCTCTGTACTTGGCCCCCTCCTGTTCACCATTTACATGCTCCCCCTCGGCCAGATCATCCGACATCATGGACTCAATTTACACTGCTACGCTGATGATACCCAACTGTATCTCAGCACCACTCCATCCTCCCAGCTCCCCCCTCAGTCTCTCATCAACTGCCTGCATGACATCAAGACATGGATGTCCTCAAACTATCTGAAGCTGAACAGCGGTAAAACAGAGCTCATGGTTGTGGCACCCAAGGCCCTGCTCCAGAAGGTTGGTGACTTCGTCCTTGAGGTCGACGGCTGCTCCATCTCCCCATCTCCTGAAGCCCGCAACCTGGGTGTGATCCTCGACACCACCCGCTTGGACTACTGCAATGGTGTCCTGTTCGGGGTTCCCAACAAAACCCCGGACAGGCTCCAGTATGTCCAAAACTGTGCAGCTCGGGTCCTCACACACACAAAGCCCTGGCAGCACATCACTCCCACCCTCATCCACCTCCACTGGCTGACGGTCAAGTCCCGCATCACCTACAAAGTCCTCCTCCTGACCTACAAGTCCCTCCATGCCCTTGCCCCCCAGTACCTATCGGACATCCTTCACCCACATGCCCCACCCCGGAACCTGCGGTCCTCAGACTCTGGCCTGCTCACCACCCCTCGCACCAAACTGAGAGCCTTCGGGGACAGAGCCTTCAGTGTGGCAGCCCCCACCCTCTGGAATGCTCTCCCTGCGGAGATTCGCAACATCCCCACACTCGACGCCTTCAAAGGACCCTCGAGACCCATCTGTTCATCAAGGCCTTCGGCCCCTAATCGATCTGTTGTTCTGTCTGTCTGACTTTTGTTTTGTTATGTTTGTTTTTGCCCTATTACCTGTAAAGCGACCTTGGGTCCCTTGAAAGGCGCTATAGAAATCAAAGCTATTATTATTATTAGGTACGCAGCACTAACTACTACTAACTACTACTAGTATTGACTACTAACTAACTACTAAATACTTATAACCACTAACTACTACTAACTAAGAGCTACTACTAACTATTAATAACTACTACTAACTATTAATAATCACTACTAACTAGTGCTGCGTACCTGGACTCACATTCAGGTTCAGGTCCGGACTTATAAGTCCGGACCTGAACCCATGGCTTGTGTCACGTTGTGTGAGTAACTAAAGTGAACTTATTGTGAGCTAATTATCAATTGAAAATAAACTCAAACTCAAACTCGTCAGGTTTATTGCGCTCCCTTCCAACTCGTGTCTACATTTCTCTACAAAGTACAAATGTAAAAAAAACATTTTTGCCACTTAGTCTACAAATGACTTCTGACAGCAACTCCAGTGAACTACTACAGAGTTCAAACATGAATTTCATTTACCAAACTAAAGTAACCAACCAGTCCCTGAGCTGACTGAGCCTAAAGTGTAGAGTAGACTATATGCATTACACTGTCACACACCTACTATACAGTATACACTGTGGTGACTGTACAGCAGGCCCGGTTCTACGGGGGTGCATAAGGGTGCATTGCACCCTCAGTTGAGTTGTTATGCACCCTCATTTGAAAAATTAAAAGTGCATTTTTTTTTTTTATTAAAAGTGAAAAATATTACATATATAATAACAATAATAACAATAGTAGTAATAATAATAAGAAGAATATAGTTGAAATAAAATTAATTTTAATTGTGGTTGTGGTTAAATAACCTTGTCTGCTGCATTTATTTGGTCAATTTAAACGGTAAGTAACGTTATTATGTCAGGTGCGCCTGACCTGTGCCCCTGCATGTTCGTCATTTGCAAAGTGCTTACACAGCAGTCAGTGATGGACATCAGTGTCAAAGAATATTTTAATCCGATCTGTGTATTTTAGAGATTCTCATTTCTTCCTGCATGTGCCCTGTCTGTAACTTGAGGAGGACAACGGTCAAGAGGCCTTCTGCCTTTCCTGTGGGGGAAGTGTGGACCATGCAAGTTGGTAATAACAAACCATTCTTTGTTCTTAAATGTCTGGTATTGATTAGATGGAAGGGCGGGAATATAGGCCACTCCTTTTCTAATATATAGATCTGCGTTGTGCCCCTTTGTCTGCAGAGTTGACTTGGGATTTCATGATGAAAGTTATGTGAATACCTTGTGAACGCTCCGGCCGTTTTGTCTCTCAATACACTTCAGTGTTTGACTAAGGCAATTCCAGCTTCCATTCCTTTCACTGAACATTGATTCTGCATTGCTAAACAGAAGTTTTCTTCACAATCAGAAAATGGTTAAAACAACCAGCCCTTATCGCCAGCAGTAACACTGCATCTACTGCAGGTAATAACAGTTCAGATCATGGGGAGATTACGTTACCCGCAGCCACTGTCGTGGACACTAACGTCCTCCCGCCCGACTCGCCGGCTTTGCCCGCCTCGCCCTCTTCGTTGCCCCAAACACTGCCACCCCTCGGCGGCCCGCAAGTGCCAGAGGACCTCGGCAAAACAGAGCCTGCCCAGGTATATTAAAAAAAGTACCCAACTCGCCTGAATATTCCTCAAAAAAATATGCCATCTTCTGCTATGCATGTAGACATTTCGGTCTTGAAAGGGGAGTGATTTGTAAAATATCCATAAAGAAATAGTAAATCTGCTTACAGTTCTGTTTCATATGGGTGTTGAGATGTATCCATAGATCTCTTCATTTTGCTCTCAAAGTGCACCAGATTGTTGCATTTAACTTCAATATTTAGCATGCCCCCGGACCCCCCTAGAGGAGGTGAGGACCCCCTAGAGCAGGGGTGTCAAACTCAAGGCCCGGGGGCCAAATCCGGCCCGCGACTTCATTTCATGCGGCCCCGCAAGAGCTTGCAAAGAATATAATATGTTTATTATACGGTTACATGCCACTTTACAGAAGCAGGTTGCCCATAGACTACATGTCCCACAATGCATCTCATTTTGTGACATGCGTACTGAAGAGACTTGCAATTATTTGCCCTAGACTTCTGCATTCAGACGTAGTTAATTATGAAGTTATTACCCAATCCGATAATAATCCAATGCAGAGACAATAATGTGATATAAAACATTATTTTATATATTTATATCATCTTAAAGTTACAACCGGCCCTTTGAGTGCAACCATAATGCTAATGTGGCCCGCGGTGAAATTGAGTTTGACACCCCTGCCCCAGAGTGTGTTAGGTCCACTCCCCACTTATAAAAATAGCACTTTACCACTGCACCCTCTCTAATCTCAGTTGCACCCTTAGTCATTTTGTTCTGGAACCGGGCCTGCTGTACAGTCAGTGTACTGTACTGTCTGTACACCATGTATTTTCTACAACTCTACATGTGTACATTATACAGTACACACATACATAGTGATGTACATACATACTGTTAGAAATTAAAATCAATGTTGATATGGCCTAATTTTGAATTAAATACACTATTTAATTTAAATCAGTTCATGTGTACATCCTCTCTACGTCTCCACCGTGTCTCCTGAAGGTGTGTGCGTGAGTTCTTGCACCTGTCTCCGTACCGAAGCCTTCTGGTAACTGACGTGTTTCCAAAGCCTCGGTGTTCTACCTGTCGTCAGGCGCAGGTGTCGAAGCGTCGGATGTCAGCACATGTTAATCTTTAGATCAGGTGAGAATCACACCTGCAGATCCTCTCGGCGTGTTTCAACATACATTAAATATCGTTAACAGACTGCTGAGGAGACAAAGTGCAGGAACACACCACCACTCAGGCTGTACGCGGTTTCATAAACCAGAGGCTTAACTGCAGAAAGAATACTAAATAAGATGCTTTTCAGAATCCTCCCACGCTTTGAGTCACATGTGAATAACATGTGTTCAGTTGTACGACACGCCCTCCTTTTGGGCGGCAGTGGTTCAGTCCGTAGAGGAGTGGCCTCGGTTCAATGATACGGAGTGTGGACTGGTGCTGGGGAGGAGCCAGTTCACCTCCTGGGCCACTGCCCAAGTGCCCTTGAGCAAGGCACCTAACCCCACTGCTTACTGGCTGCCTCCGCTCTGACCTCTCAACCCATGTTTGCATATGACTGTGTGTATATGTATGTGCATGATGTAAAAAGTGTGTACTGTGTGTACTGTATTACCTGTATAAAAACGCATGTGTGTACGACAGAGTGGAAACTGAATTTCCCCATCGGGGTTAATAAAGATCCTTCTTCTTCTCTGATGTAGTTTATTAAATATTATCACTTTACATTTTATATCTCATGTCAAGTTAACACACAGCTTGATTTAACTTTCATCGATTACAAAGTATGAGTTAATTTTTACTTAAATTCAAGTCGTTTGCTAAAATAAACTCTTGACTTGCATTTAATTAAATAAATCAACCTTTTTCTATAACTAACAGATTATCGAGGCTCTTATTGTTAAATATCAGGACAAATACAAAAGCTAAAATATTATAAATACAATTATACATTTATAAAAGCTATTTAAACTTTCCATTCAGGGGACAATAAATTGTAAACAAATTAAATGAATAACTTTTGAAAAACAATTTAAAATAAAACAAATTAAAAGAGAATTTAATGAAAATAAATGTTTTTAAATATAAAAACATTTATTCATTTTCCGGCCGTATACATTTATATGTATTTATATATAATATATTTATGGGCTCTCATTAAGTATTGTGTAGCCATTTGTTTGAATGTATTTACAATTGACTTTGATATGAAGTGGATTTGATATATATTTATTTTCTAAATTGAAGCACGATAACACAAGTTGATTTAATTTCACAGTCTTAATTATGTATTTAACTAAATGAATGTCTGCTCGTGTCCTGCAGCAGACTCGCGTCGACCTTCTCAGCTGTGAAACGTTAACGGGATTATAGCATCACGAGTGTTCGGGAGGATGATCCCTCGGTTTACAACTCGCATCAGACTTTATGGTAATCTCATTAAGAGCTCCGTCTCTATCTGTTCATTAAAACACGTCTCTTTGCGCTGGTGCTTCCTCCCGCCTGACGAGTGTCACCCTGAGCGGCGACGAGAGGGAGCGAGGAGAGACACGTTTCTATTGGTTTAGAGAACAAGGAGAGAGGAAGTGAGGTGAGACACGTTTCTATTGGTTTAGAGAACAAGGAGAGAGGAAGTGAGGAGGCGACACGTTTCTATTGGTTTAGAGAACAAGGAGTTCA
>NW_027262833.1:0-22020 GCF_902827115.2 Pseudochaenichthys georgianus | reverse complement strand
ATCGTTGTTTTACTGAAATCACGATTGAATTTAGATCTCATTTCAAATAACAATAACTCATATAAGCTACAATGTGTTGAGACAACAGGAAGTGCAGACGGCCCGTCCACACAGCGGCGTGCGTTGAAGCTTCCAACGTTTCTGCCCATTCACTTTGAATGGGGTGACGTCACTTTTAGCCAAACTGCATTGTGGGAAGCGACGTGGAGCGTTGCTGGCTTCAAAAGTTGAGCAATGTTCAACTTTTGGCGCCCCGGCAGAAGCGTCAGCCAATGAAATCCCGTTTATGCAAATCTGCCAGGACAAGCGCTAGCCAATCAAACCGCGTGTATGCTGGGAGAGACTACGCAGGTCATTTCCTCATATTCAAAAAAATGGAGGGAAATTCATCATAGCGGTCGTGAATCACCCGGTGCTGAATGACCGGTCTCTGTTCCTCTACGGGATACAAACCGGAGGAACCAGGCATGGAGGGAGGGGGCAGAGACAGTGGGTGGAACTGGTAGGTGTTCGCCTGTTTGGGGATTTTATATCCAGTTGACTTCGTGTTAACATTGCTATTGCTTTGTATGTCGGGGGCGGGAGATTCATGTGATTGGTTGTTGGTCGCGTTGCTCGCAAAAAAAACCCAAGCTTCAGACACGCCCACCTCCAAGCGTCAACGCACGCTGCAGTGTGGACGCTCCGTGTCAGACTACATTTAATTTGAGTTGGATGTTAAAGATCTTTAACTTAACAGAAATGTATTGAAACAACATAAATGTTTTTGCATAACTTTCAGTAAATGAAATACATTTAACTTGAATATTCAGCTAAAAGACATGGAGCGTGTATTTGTTCCCCTTTCTCTAAATAAACTAATCACACATCCATCTCTTTCTCTGCATATATTATGTGTTCCTCCTGATGCAGTTAATCTAATTAACACCAGGGGCTAATGTGTTGCAGCGTGGCGTTCACTGTCACTAGTGATGCAGGTGTAAATGTGCTGTGAGTGATGAGGCGTTCAGAGCTTATTTACAGTTGAATTCTGTGACCTTTTTAAAATGAAACAGTTATATATAAACATTATAATAAACTCTCCTTCATGAAGTTTCTGTTCGATCACCCCTACACTCATTTTGAAAGATGCAGTCTGTATGTAAAATATAATATAACCCTCACAAAAGCTGGGCTACTTTTATTACTTCGTCAGCTTCATTATTTCATTTTTGTTCTTTAAGTAGACATTACGTTGTAAATCCCCTGATACCAGAGTGTTAAAAACAGCAATAAAATATGTTGGTTTTATTAGACTAATTATAAATATTCTTAAACAGTTAAAGTTTGACATTTTCTAATCAGATATCTCAAAAGAGTCCTTCATTCGTCCCTCAGCAGGGAGATGTGTAGCTTTGCTTCAGCAGGAGGGGATTATGCAAAAACAAGAAGCATCAGTGAAACAGCTAAATATTAAAAGGTCATCCTGAGCTGTTGAAACAATTTCTAATGAAATGAAGTTCAACCAATACTTACATTAAATATAGGGGAATAGAGTAATGGTGTATTTTTGTGGGCGACCCGGAAGTCTCAACAACAAACTGGGATTTTTCCATTGGATTTCAGAATATTGCAGAAAATCTGATCCGTGGCAAACAAATTTGATGTTTATGATACGTGCACGTTTTGTTCCAAAGTATAAAAAGATAACTTCAGGCTATAGGAACTACAGCACGGTCACATGACTTCACGTCACCACCGCTAAGCTAAAGGTGGCTAATGTTGGGCTATAAAGGAACTACAGCACGGTCACATGACTTCACACCACCACCGCTAAGCTAAAGGTGGCTAATGTTGGGCTATAAAGGAACTGCAGCACGGTCACATGACTTCACGTCACCACCGCTAAGCTAAAGGTGGCTAATGTTGGGCTATAAAGGAACTACAGCACGGTCACATGACTTCACGTCACCACCGCTAAGCTAAAGGTGGCTAATGTTGGGCTATAAAGGAACTGCAGCACGGTCACATGACTTCACGTCACCACCGCTAAGCTAAAGGTGGCTAATGTTGGGCTATAAAGGAACTGCAGCACGGTCACATGACTTCACGTCACCACCGCTAAGCTACAGGTAGCTAATGTTGGGCTATAAAGGAACTACAGCACGGTCACATGACTTCACGTCACCACCGCTAAGCTAAAGGTGGCTAATGTTGGGCTATAAAGGAACTGCAGCACGGTCACATGACTTCACGTCACCACCGCTAAGCTAAAGGTGGCTAATGTTGGGCTATAAAGGAACTACAGCACGGTCACATGACTTCACGTCACCACCGCTAAGCTAAAGGTAGCTAATGTTGGGCTATAAAGGAACTACAGCACGGTCACATGACTTCGCGCCACCACCGCTAAGCTAAAGGTGGCTAATGTTGGGCTATAAAGGAACTACAGCACGGTCACATGACTTCATGTCACCACCGCTAAGCTAAAGGTGGCTAATGTTGGGCTATAAAGGAACTACAGCACGGTCACATGACTTCACGTCACCACCGCTAAGCTAAAGGCGGCTAATGTTGGGCGTGAAAATATCTTCCGCTTGTTTTAACCACAGACCCTTTTTCAGGCATCGAACCAAAACCATAAAAATAAAATGCTGACTATTGTAAGGGTTTTTGAACTCATTCCAGCACCTCTTAATTTCCCTCCAACCAGGTGTCTTTTTGTTGATTACTCACAAAAGTTAAGTTGCTACAATTTGTGTTTACAGATTAGTTTAATTTGTGTTATCAGATTTCCTCTGATGTTTAAACGTTGCCATGTTTTTGATCATGTATAGTGTGTTTTTGCTCCGAGGATATGATTAATCACTAAACTGTCATGAGACCACACAATACACGCCATCACGGTGTTAGTACCGGTGTTGTGGTGACATTACACCGCCTTGTGTTGATTGGACTTTGTATCGTCACACAGATACAGATCTGATTAGTATTTTTAGCTCGTCAATCGTCAGTGCTTTGGTTTGGGGCTGTTCACTGTCTGCAGCACAGACGGAGGGGAAGTCGCCCGTGAGAGGACTGAACCCCAGGAGAGGAGGGGGGGGGGGGGGTGACGGAGCAGGTGGGACTGAAAGAATCAGGGTGGAAAATATGCCGATGGAGGCAAGAGTGAGTTTATTTTAGAAATGAGGAGCACAGCAAAGTTATCAGGCCAAAAAAGAAATGTACATTTATGATGATGAAACACAAAACTGCGCTTCCTGTAAGTCTCACTTAAAAAAGTATTTTCTACCTCTCCAAAAAAGACGATCAAAAAACGTCTTTAATATATTTTTATTTTAAGCTTTCTATAACATCTGTATTCATCTATTATAACATCTGTTACAGTTCATGTGGTCAACATCCTTTAAAACATCTGTAACATCAGAAACAGTTTACAACATAATAATAGATTCAATTTGTATAGCGCCTTTCAAGGGACCCAAGGCCGCTTTGCATGGTGAACAAACAAACAAACAAACAAACAAAAGGGGCAAATAATAAAGCAAGAAACATCGACCTAATGTGTCCTTTTCTATAACATTATCATCCACAGTGTGACTGAGTCTGAATGCATCGATAGTTAGAACTACACAAACACGTTTTCTAGCTTGTTTCTCAGCTGATTTGATTAAAAACAGATACGTGTGTTTGAGGACGAGGGAGAGACAGATGGAGAGAAGGGAGGACGATGATGACGGAGGAGGAGAGGAAAGGACGGAGCAGGTGGGAGGGATGGATGGAAAACTGACTAACAGATGCTGAACGAGGACAAATCTGGACCACACACACACACGCACACACACACACACACACACACACACACACACACACACACACACACACACACACACACTGGAGTTAATCTGCAGCAGGCTAATACAGTCTGGCTTCGATTCAGTTTCCATCTCAACTAAAGACACACACACGCACACACACACACACATATTTTTGTATTGGATTTTGGAATATTACAGAAAATAAGATCTGTGGCAAACACATGTTTATGATACTTAGACGTTTTGTTCAAGGGGGTTATCTTGACATACCAACAACACTTTACGATTTTTGAAGTAAAAAGCTAACGTTAGGCTTTACAATAACTACAGCACGGTCACATGACTTCACGTGACCACCGCTAAGCTAAAGGTGGCTAATGTTGGGCTATAAAGGAACTACAGCACGGTCACATGACTTCACATCACCACCGCTAAGCTAAAGGTGGCTAATGTTGGGCTATGAAGGAACTACAGTACATCACGGTCACATGACTTCATGTGACCACCGCTAAGCTAACCAGATGTAGTTTAAACAGCAACTGGTTCGTCTAAACGATTTAAAATAATTTAAGCTACTCCACATCAGTCCAAACCAACTGTCCAAACAACTGTTCTGTTTAACCCCCCCCCCTACCTTCCCTCCCTCTCTGTGCAGATTCGTTGGACGAAGACGGCGGGCGGAGCTTCGGATCGTCAGGGCGACCCGACGCTGCAGAACGAAACTCTGAAGATCACGAACATCAGCCGTCACCAGGGGGGGCGCTACTACTGCAAGGCTGAGAACGGACTGGGGTCCCCCGCCATCCGGTCCATACGGGTCGACGTCTACTGTGAGAGCACACCGCAAACACATCTTAGTGTAAAGACAGGAAGTAGATGCACGCAGTTCACTTTGCACACAGACTGGAGACAGGTGAAACGGTAGTGAGCTGGAGACAGTCTATTAACAGTCCTTTTTACAGACAGGTTGAAAACAGATCGAGTTTCTTATTAAAAACAATGAACATGTATGGCTCTAGCTTAATAATAATAATACATGTTATTTATATAGCGCTTTTCCTGGTGCTCAAAGCTTAGTCTGAAGACTTGAGAAACAGTTCACTTATCTTTGCATTAAGACTGGAGACAGGGTGAAACATTCAGCCTGGCAGCAAGACTACATTTAGTTTCTGCTAAAAGTTAAAGCTTCATCAGAAACGGTGGGACTAAGTGGATTTAACCCCAGTTTAACCTTCAGTTTAAGTCGGAGCTCCTGGTGGATTAAAGAGCATTCATACCTTCCTTCCTGCTGATGGTATTAAACCCTCGTCCTGACCTAAATGGGTCCCCGTCACACATGACAAACTCTTTCAGTTGTTGGTGCCACTCACTCGTGTCTGATTGTTGCTGACCTACATGTGTGGAGGCGAAGCATCGAGCCCCTGGAGCTCTGCTCGCTGAGGATCACAGCACGAGAGGCCATGTTTCACCTTCATGTTTATCGCTGCTGCCAGGATGCAGAATCCCAGTAATCCCAGTAAAGGAACGTCTTCGGGGTGTTTCCACGCAGCAGCGCCTCGTGTGTGCTGAAGTTTCCTCCAAAAGTAACAAACAATACCCGCAAGCTTTGAGCGTTGTTGTGTAACAGCCATAATATCCTGGAGGATGTTTCTACTGGGATTGTAAGTGGTACCTGAACGCATCGCGGCTGAGTGCTTTCTCCAGGGCATGGAGGCTTTTACATGAAACTCCGGGAGGAAACAGAATAAATCATGAAGTCAACAACACAGCCGAGCTGCAGCACGTACCGCAGATTGTTTACCGTCCGTTTTAGTTTGTGGGGCTGCGATGCGGTCACTGCGCAGGTCGGAGGTGGCTCTGTGTGAAGTATATTAGCAACCAATCTCGGCTGGTGGTGGCTTCACAACCGGACTCGTTAACGCCGCAGATGCTGATTGGTCAGCGTCTGATCGGGGATCTCACCGAGTTTCCAGACAATTAAAAAGACCCCGGCTCTGCAGTAGTAATTACCCCCACTGCAGGAACACTGACCCACTGGGTGGAACATATGAATCTATAAATTCAGTAGATCTAACTTCAGCCGTTCTCACTGTGCTTTATATATTTATATCTGCGGCTCAGAAGGTGGTAAATGCATTTACAGCGAATCAAGGCTACACCCGTCGGGACAACATCCAGAAGAGTCTCTCCAGGCTGGATCCTGCAGTCACATTTACACGACTCAGCAAAACACCAACTAATGCAAGTACAGCTAAATTAGGCAGATACACACTGAACGTTAAAAGTGAGCCCTGAGATGTGTTAATCTCCTTCAACACAAACCTCTCGACACATCAAAGGATTACTGAACGAGGCTATCGGGCTTCAAGTGACCCCAGAAAGAGTCCCGAAGACGTCTCCAAAGGGAAGCCAAACAGCCACAAAGAGACGGAAAGCCGACCCACGGGACGAGAAACGACCAAACAGAACGATACGCTAAAAGTCTCCAAAGAGATGGAAACGTCTCAAAGGACAAAGACAGAGTTTCAGAATCACTCAATATTTTTGACAAATGTTATTTCGTTATGCTTGAATATCAATTATACTTCAGGTCCTTTTTAATCGCATTTTAACATAAATATATTCCCTCTTCTCCATCAATCTCCATCTCTTTCCCCTCTTCCCTCTCTATTCCTCCTCCTCCTCCTCCTCCTCCTCCTCCTCCTCCTCAGTCCTGGATGACCCTATGATCACGGTGCATCAGAGCGTGGGTGAATCGAAGGAGCACTTCTACTTTGAGCGCACGGTGTTCCTGCGCTGCGTGGCGAACTCTAACCCCCCGGTGCACTACAGCTGGAGGAGGGGCCGGGAGGCGCTGACGCAGGGCTCCGACGCCGGGGTGGAGATCTACGAGCCCTTCTTCACTCAGGTGAGGAGACATTTCATTGACATAGCACACTTCAAAAACAACGGCATCTCAAGGGGCTTCAGGTGAGGAACCCCCCCCCCCCCTTCAGGTGAGGACCCCCCCCCCCCCCTGAGGGCCGGACAGAGGTTACACAGATTCATATTCGTATTGCCCGTTCAATCATCGTGGTTTAAAGCCAGTGTTGAAGACGGTTGTTATTTTCTTTTCTTTACAATTCTTTATTTAGAAGACAGTTGAGGACATTTCACCAGTTATAATGAAATATACTTGCAGTTACAGGAAGTAGTAGACATTTGCAATAAGGGAACAGTATACATAGAAACCCTCTCTTATACAATGTTCTTGAACGTAACACAGTAACAGAAGGGAAACAGGTGTTATTTTCTATCTGTCAGGACCTCGCCACACGCTGATGAACCCAGCGAGACAAAGGCTTGAATATAAAAAAAGTTGTATTTATTTTTCACAGTGCAGGTAATCCCTCTTAACAGAGTAGGTGGTGGAAATAACAAAAGGCGCTCACAAGGAGGAACAAACTAGCATAACAAAAAAGAACTTAATAAAAACTTAAGCCAACACAAAATAAACAAAATAACCTGACATGAGTGAAAGCGATCAGTGATGCGTAAGTGCTTTACAATTTGTCAAAAATCTCAGAGCACTGTGATACGCAGCACACTAACTTGACCAGGCAATGGGCAGGTGCATTCATATACATCAGATCACCAGAGTCCAGCACAGGTCAAAAGGTCACAGAGCCTTTTCCTGGCCTCAAGCGAGAAACAGGACTTAAGATGGACTTTTATAAATCCCTCGTGGGGAAATGGTTTCTCTGCATTGACCCATCCTAGTGTTAGGAGCAGTGTGCTGCCATTTTGAACAGCGCCCGGGGAGCAGTGCGGGGAACGGTGCCTTGCTCAGGGACACCTCGGTAGCACTTGGTCTTGCCAGGACTTGAACTGGTGACCTTCCAGTTGCCAAGCCAGTTGTCCTATCAACTTCGCTACCACCGCCCCACTTATTTCTGTAAAAGAAACCTAGCCTAACCCTCAGTTTTTTTAGTAGGTTATTTACATGACATTTAAAAGAGAGACAATCATCAAGCCAGATACCAAGGTATTTGTAACAGGTAACCACTTCAAGCTGTACTCCTTGCGTAGTTACAATATCCAAAGCAGTCTCCGGTGTTTGTTAAAAACAGCCTGTAATTTAACACCAGCCTCCTGAATGGAGGGACCTGCACAGTACATCACGGTATGGTCCGCATAAAAATGTAAGGTTGCTCCTTCGACATTTTCACCTAAACTATTAATGTAGATGGAGAATAAAAGTGGACCTAAAACAGAACCTTGTGGTACACCATTAGAAATGTTTAACCACTCAGAAGACAGTCCATCAAAGTGAACACATGGGGACCTTTCAGAGAGGGAGTTCACAAACCACCCACTGCAAGGCTGGATATGCCAATACTGAGTAGCCTCTGCTTCAAGATGTGATGATCGACGGGATCAAACGCTTTGGAAAGGTCAACAAACAGAGCTGCACAACTCTGCTTATTATCTAAGATACTCTCCACATCTTTCACCACCTTCATCGTGGCAGTGATGGTGCTGCGCTGCTGTCTGAAGCCTGACTGATGCTTAGACAGGATGTCATTTGTACATAAAAACTCCTTTACCTGTTCACTCACTAGGCGTTCAAGAACCTTAGCCAGAACTGACAATTTAGAGATGGGTCTATAGTTATTTAAAATAGTTGCCTCCCCTCCTTTCAGTAAAGACAGGACATACGCTGACTTCCACAATTTTGGGATTGTGTTCGTGCTGAGGGAGAGGTTAAAAAGAGAAGTAAGAGGTGGAGCAATAAAATCTGCAGCTATCTTTAAAAAGAAAGTTTCTACGTTGTCCGGACCAGCCGGATTTTTAGGATCTAACTTGGTTAAAGCTTCACGAACAACATCAACAGTTAAAGGAAAACTGAAGGGGTTTTCCAGACCACGTTGTTCTGAGTCACCGACTGTGGTGTTCACAGAAGCAGAGTTAGTGACAGAATGAAACAGAGAGCCACAGGACACAAAATGTGTGGAGGTAGCTCATTACGGATATCACCGGTGGATATCGAGTGAGTGAGCTCCCCATTGACATCAGGACGGCAGATAGCTTACACACCTTCCGGCGCAGACTGAAAACTCATCTCTCTCGACTCCACCTCGAGCGATAGAACTATTAACAAAGCACTTATATACTAATAAAGGACTGGCTCCTCTAAAGCCAGTTGAGTAGCACTTGAAATGTTTGGCTCTATGAAGCCTGATGTACTTTATGATTCTGTTTTCCTCAAGTTTGTATTTTGTTGGTCGAACGCACTTACTGTAAGTCGCTTTGGATAAAAGTGTCAGCTAAATGCAATGTAATGTAATATCGATTTTATGGCTTAACAGAATGTTCTAGGGTTGTTCAGGTTGTTTGTGGAAACTGACAGATAATACTTAGATTTAGCACTTTTGACATGTGAAGTGAAGCTATTTCTTAGCTGCCTAAAACGCAGCCATTCCACCTCTGAGCCTGATTTCCTAGCCTTTGCCCAGGCCTTGTTTCTCTCATGAAGGAGACTCGACAGTTCAGCAGAAAACCAAGGATTGTCTCGTCCCTTCACTCTAAATTTACGCAGGGGTGCATGTCTATCAATGATCTCCATAAAACCAAGATACAAATAAGACCATGCAGTTTCTAAATCAGCACACAGATCGATTTATCCCCAATCAAACCCAAACAGATCATGCACAAAACCCTGCTCCACAAAATGTTTTATGTCTCTCTTGATGATAATGCGAGGTTTAACCTTTTGGCACTTAGTGTCCCTAATTGTGGCTACAGCACAGTGATCGCTCAGATCATTCGCAAATACTCCCACAGATGAATATTTATGGGGAACATTAGTTAAAATGAGATCAATAGAGAACCGCAGTGACGCGTCCTAAAACCCGGAAGTAAGTTAGCATTTTTAGCACTTCCGGTTCCTTCGTCAAAAAAGCAATGTATTTTCTCCATAGGGTTTTGGAAAATAGCTCGAAATAAGGTCTGTGGTTGACACAAATTTAAGAGAAGGATCACGTTTTGTTCTACGACAGTAGATACATCAGCAGTGACCCCACTGGTGATTTGTGAAGAGTTTACGTGTCTGAAAAACGATGGTTGTTACCGAGTGGCTGAATAGGACTACAGAAATGGTCGAGTCCGTTGTACGTCATTACGCCTACACACGTAAACACTCCCGCTAAGTTTGTTTTCCCCTGTGTTCTGCTTGAAAGCAAGTACCTGCCTATCTTTAGTAGCCTATCTGTAGTCTCTTTAGTATCTGTATATCTATATCTTACCATTAGAATCTCTATTTTTGAAATGGTCATTTTTAACACCGTAGTTTTATAAATTATAGAACAATTAATTGCCAGTGTTTTCCAATTTTACTCGGCAGTTCGTTTCATTGGCTAACGTTAGCTAAAGCTAGCGCTACTAGTTAGCTACGCAATGGTTTGTTGCTTTGCTCCGGGTTGCAGCCACAGGTCTTCGCATGAAACGTGCTCGTTCTATCGTTTCCCGGCCAATGTTTTCCAAAGGAGAGTCTGGATTCGTGCCATGAGGTAAGCTGACGTTACATTGTTGTCCATGTCACGGTGAAATGTAAATGATGGGTAGTGTATCGCCGTTTTAGAGATGGCACTGCTGAAAAGACCGCAAAATAAGTAAAGATAATGAATACATCCTATTAAAACCTGTGTGGCTTATATGATAAGTCTAATTAGTACAAGTAGCATAACGTTTCACCGTGTAACTAAAGATTGTAGTCAGGGAAATCAGTTTGACATATTGAACTAATAACAAATCACCTCTGGCTGGCAGAGAACGCTCTGCTCCATAGCTTCTCTTGGACGTAACATCACATGTACATTTTACATTTATATTCAATTTAATATTCCATCCCTAACATACTTTTGTATATATAATAACTTATATTTTGTTTTTCTTGTTATGCTGCTGCAACACAAACATTTCCCCAATTGGGATCAATACAGTAATATCTTAATTAATTAAGAAATATAACTATTATAATTAGTGTAGCAGCTGACACCTATTTTCAATATGGATTAATCTACCTTTATTTCTTTAGTTCAATTTTGATCTATAAAAATGTCAAAATAGTGAAAATGTTCACGAGACAAAGTGCAAGGTTATATCTTTAGATGTTATGTTTTAGCCTATGTACTGTATGTCTTAATGCTCTTATTTGTGACGATGTGACTTCCATGAAACTAATATTTTATATCTTCCCAACAGACGAGCTGACAGGAAGCCTAACCCCCTAAACGCACCAGGAGCGTCTGCGCTGCGCCGCGTTACGGCTGCGCCGCGTTACGGCTGCGCCGCGGCGGTCGTAAGGATCGCGGCCACTCTAGTCAATGGGTGCTATTCCACCACACGCGCCGCGTTACGTCTCAGACGCGTCCCAGAAGCGGCTCGGCGCAGCGCTTCTCTAAAATTAGGATGAATCCTATTTTTGCCGCGGCGCAGCCGTAAGGTCGGACAGGCAGCCCCCCCCTCGCAGGAAGTGGAAAGGTGAGCATCCGGGCCAGGCCCATCCCGCGTATATACTAATTTAGCAGACCCCCCTCCTTCATCACAACACCTCCACTACGATACGCACAATGGACGACGAGGAGTTCATAATGGAAGTGGAGAAACACACCATTGTATACGATGTAACCAATGCTTTTTACAAGGACAACATCAGAAAGGACAAGGCCTGGTTTTTAGTCGCTGCAGTTTGTGGAGTGGAAGGTAACAACTACATATTAATGTTTTAAAGTTAATTAAGAACTGCGAGGCTGCACACACGACGCTCCGCTTCCGCAACGTTTTGAAACGCGCCTGGTGTGTTAGGTCGCAGGAGGAGGTCGCAGCGTGGCGCAGCCGCAACGTAACGCGGCGCAGACGCTCCTGGTGCGTTTAGGGGGTAACACTCTAACAACCACAACATTGCAAAGGCGAGTAAATGTAAATTAAAAACGATTCACAATTTCTTCTTCTTTCTTGCAGTGAGGTGAAGCTGACCTTGCACTTGGTGCCAGTAAGGATGCTCCTCACGCAGGCTGAATGTTTCTCTTCCTTACTGACACAGAAGCCCTTGACTTTGCAATGCTTCACTAATTGTCATTTCCCTGGCTCCGTAGGGACACTTTACCTCCAGCACAGCGGGAGACCCTTCCAGACCATCTGGAGATGCCCCCAACACTCCTGATTGGGAGAGCCACAAACCTGACTCATGGACCTGCATCTGGGTTGCAGTGGTGAATGCCCTGACGCCCTCACATTCATTCATAGTCCCCCACTGTACAGACAAAGCACCATCAAGGGCCTGTTGTTGCCCTAGCACCCTGGCACTAAGGGAAGCAGTCACACGCTTTGACCTCAGGACAGCTCCAACGTTGCTGCCAGTCAACCTTCCTTTCCTGAACAAATGCCAGTTTGGGTTGGTTCGCTGACCAGTGGTAGCCACCTGAATTGCCCTCTGTTGCTCCTCAGACAATGCCATGCTTGCCACAATTGCCTCAGGTCCCTGATGCCCAACAGATTTGAGAATTTTAGGAACAGTAAGTGTTTCCAAGCTGTAGTGTTCCTCTTCTGGCTCGGGGGAGAGAAGCCAAGACATTCCTGAGAACCTGCCCCCGAGTCTGTCCCTCAGCCAGTCACGATCTTCGGAGGTGGGCTCTCTTGTCAGCGGGTTGAATGACTTATTGGTTGGAGGAAATAGCTCCTCCACTGAATGCGTACGTTTAGCTGCCTTTGGCTTCTTCCACTGACAGGGGGTGTCAGTGCAGCTGAAAGTGTGGATGGCAAAGATGGCTAATGCAGCCGCATGACTGCATTTCCATTCTCCACATGGGCATTCACATTCTGTGGAGAGAGCTCCCTCTTCTCCTGTGGATACCTGTGGTGGTGGGATTGTTTTATTATTTAAAATATATTTACATTTATAATGCCTTCCCAATTATAGCCTACTGTATGTTTATTTCATGGATATTTCTGTGTTTTCTGGTGTGTAAAATGTGTAATCTTGGGGCCTCTTCTCTTTAACGTCTACATGCTACCACTGGCTCAGATAATGAAGAACAACAACATAAGTTACCATAGCTATGCAGATGACACACACATTTACCTAACCATTTCACCAGGAGACTATGCTCCAATTCAAACACTGAGTAAGTGCATTGAACAAACCAATGACTGGATGTGTCAGAACTTTCTCCAATTAAACAAAGATAAAACTGAGGTAATGGTTTTTGGAGCCAAGGCAGAACGTATAAAAGTTAGCGCTGAGCTTCAGCCTGCAATGTTCAAACCAACAGATAGAGCCAGAAGTCTAGGTGTAGTCATGGACTCTGACCTGAGTTTCAACAGTCACATTAAAACAGTTACTAAATCAGCCTACTATCACCTAAAGAACATATCTAGGATTAAAAGACTAATGTCACAGCAGGATCTGGAAAAACTTGTCCATGCTTTTATCTTCAGTAGACTGGACTACTGCAATGGTGTCTTCACAGGTCTCACTAAAACATCTATTAGGAAGCTGCAGCTGATTCAGAACGCTGCTGCTCGAGTCCTCACTGACACTAAGAAAGTGGATCACATCACTCCTGCTCTGAAGTCTTCACACTGGCTTCCTGTGTGTCGAAGAATAGATTTCAAAATACTGCTGCTGGTTTATAAAGCACTGAATGGTTTAGGCCCAAAATACATTTCTGACCTCCTGCTAAACTATGAACCATCCAGATCTCTCAGGTCTTCAGGGACTGGTCAGCTTTCTGTCCCCAGAGACGGGTCTCTCAGGTCTTCAGGGACTGGTCAGCTTCCTGTCCCCAGAGACGGGTCTCTCAGGTCTTCAGGGACTGGTCAGCTTTCTGTCCCCAGAGTCAGAACTAAACATGGAGAAGCAGCGTTCAGTTATTATGCTCCAAATATCTGGAACAGACTCCCAGAAACCTGCAGGTCCGCTGCAACTCTGACTACTTTTAAATCCAGCAAGAAGACTTTTCTTTTTGTCGCTGCTTTTAATTGAACTATTCACATCTTAGACTGCACTGTAACTTTTATCCATGTATTTTTTCTTTTAATGTTTATTTTATTAGCTTTGCTTTTTAATGACTGATTTTAAATGCCATTTCTTAATGTCTTTCATTTTTTGTAAAGCACTTTGAATTGCCATGTGTTGAAAAGTGCTATATAAATAAACTTGCCTTGCCTAATAAAGATTTCATGTGACACATAAAATGGATTTGTTGATGGGAATTAATGTGAATAAATTAACTCTAGGTTAACGGTACTCTTGCTATAACTACTCACCGACACTCTATAAACCTTGTCCCTCATGCTAGCACTGACAACACCGGTAAGCACACCTTCATCTAGGCTGCCCGTGTCCTGACTTGTAGTGGTTCTCTCCTCTATCTCCATTCTTCTTGTCATCTTTGTAAAACGATATCAGACTGGTAATTGACACAGCCATGACATTAGTTAAATTCAGTGTGGCTAAAATGAAAAGCTTTGTTAAAATATGCAAGCACGCGGAAGTCAAAGTCAGCTTTATTGTAAACAAATTCTACATGTGTTATACATCCAGAAATATCGTTTCCCACAGTGTGACATGTAGCCTATACATAAAACAAAAAGGGCCTAGATAAACGGGGTATACAGTTTAAAATGTTAATATATTTAAAGTGTTCAAAGTGCAGTTTCAGTGCAAGTCAGTTGAAACGATCTTAAGTTGGCGTGACGTTGAAGTCGTGCGACGCTGCTGTACTGGCTTGTAGTTCGTTTATAGCATAACGTTAGCATTTCGCTTTTGGCGACTAGATTTATGATTAAAAAATTATAAAAGTAGGAGAGACATGTGGAGATTATCCGGCTGAACAAAACGTGATCCTTCTCTTAAATGTGTGTCAACCACAGACCTTATTTCGAGCTATTTTCCAAAATCCTATGGAGAAATTGCATTGCGTTTTTGACGAAGGAACCGGAAGAAGTTTACATCCGGGTTTTAGGACGCGTCACTGCGGTTCTCTATTAGGGAGGATTTATTTGGGGACTTAATGTTCGGTCGAGTAGGACTGTCTATAATCTGAGTAACATTCAATGAGATACAAAGGTTTTTAAAATCCTCTGACACTGCAGTTAACCAGTCCCAGTTAAAATCTCCAAGTAGCACTATTTCCTTGTAGTCTAGTTGCGATAAAAGATTTGCTAGCGAAGACAAGGAGTCTTTGCCAGCTGAGGGGGGTCTGTAACAACTCACCACCATGACCTGTTGACCCTTTGCCACTTCTATATTTAAGGCTAAACATTCGAATTGCTTACTGATCGATTTGGCAACTAATGTGGATACACTGAACTTATTCTTAACATAAATGGCAACGCCACCACCTTTATTAGGCCGGTCGGTACGATACACATTAAAACCATTTAAGGCAATGTCAGAGGCCAAAATAGATTTGTTTAGCCATGTTTCTGATAAGACAATGACGTCAGCGTCAGTCGAGCTTGCCCAAATGCGGACAACATCTAGTTTACCTAACAGACTGCGCACATTCAAGTGGATGAAACCCAACCCAGACCTAGCTTTAAAATCAGCAGGAGTAGCAATCTGACTATTACTACTGGGCGGTCCAGGGTTAGGTTGTACATTTCCTGACAGTAATAACAACAACAAAACCAGGCATCTTTTCCTCTTAAGCGACACACATACACCGTCATCTACTTTAGAAACACCGGAAAAGTCTGCGAGAGTGTGATTAGAGCTTAAGAAGCAGTCCTGAAGAACCATCATCGCAGGAAAACAAAAAAGACAAACATATTTTGCCGGGCAGATTGTCTGTGACAAGGCAACCGGTAATTGTTTGAGCAACACATCCGAACCTTTGCAGGGGATGCCCACTGCGGGTGGCAGAACAGACCTGAGTCCAGTAGACTCCTCAGAATGACTAGAGATCTTCTCATAGTCCAAAACAGTTAACAGGCACAGCAGAATCCCGATATGGGCCATTTTCCCAGACCAGCACAGTATCCGCGAGGTTCCTGGAGCAAAATCAGCACAGCCGCAAAGGACAGACGAAAGCAGCAGCGTGGTATCCCCGGGGTGAAAGCAGGCCTCTGCAACAGCAGAACCAGGACAGGTGGAAAGCAGGCCCAGATCGCAGGCAGCAACAGGTGGAGCCGCTCCGTCTCTTCGCGATGTCTCCAGAGGAAAACACCTCAGTACAGCCGCACTCGACAGGCGGGAGTTAAAACAAAAACTCAAAGAAGAGAGAATCTTTCTAAAGACTTTCCTGACACAGTTTGAGTTATGCAATCACAGAGACATTACTTCAGAAACCCTCAAAGACATTTCGTCTCTCCACTTTTTCAAAGTCATTTCCAAAACTGTCATCCCAGCGCTCGTGGGACTGGAACTATTTGTATCTGTCGGCATCACGGCGTTTCATATTTAGCTTCACTAACTTCCTATTATTATATTTACCTTTTAACTATTATCCAAAACGCCTCATCACGATGCCTGCGTTGTGTCTGAGAGTGACGCCCCCCCTCCCCCGGGCTGGACCTCCATCAGTGAAAGTATTTGTAGTCTCAGTTTCGCTCTCAGTGGGAGACTTCATTATCAAGGCGTCGGTCCATCAGCTCTCGCTAAAAATAGTTACAAGTTCTGATGTTTGTCCAATTTTTGCTCCACACAGACGTCCCAATCTACACCTCAGGTTCCCTTCCATGATGTGTTCATAGGTGGATTCCTCACATTTGTATCTTTAAAGGATCTAGATATAACATATCGTTATGTCATAAATCCAATTTTAGGAACAATTAAGGTTTCATGAAGCAGAAGGAGGGAATGGGTAATGAAGACCTGTTGGAATTTGTGTTTTTTTTTACATGTTTCTTTACTTACGAAAAAAAAGAATATTTCATTTATATCCACATGTGACAACGTTTATTTTTAGCGCTCTTTTTTCCTTATTCCTCAGAGGAGAGTCAACATGTCTTTAACACACATCATACCTTTATTTTTTTTATCAATATGTTTATTGATTTTCAGCTTACACAAAATCACATACATAGGACGAAGACATAGAGCCAAAAGCAATACATATATACACAGGACAACTACTTTACATTAAATTAAATTGGTACATACCACAAGGGCACTCTAATACATCGGCAACCATCCAGTTTTCCAGCAATAGGACCGTATTTCTACAGAGGATATCACAGTCATTTACATTTTAACATATTATAGCATATTATAGCTGTAAGAGAATATTTTAATCCGATCTGTGTATTTAGAGGTTCTCAGTCTTTCTTACATGCTCCTGCAAGTAACTTCAGGGGGACACAGGTCAAGAGGTCTTCTTCCTTCCTGTGGGGGAGGGGTTTGGGCACATGAGGAGTTGTAATACAAAGGTGCCTTTGTTCCGATGTCTGGTACTGATTAGGGAAAAGGCGGGAATATAGGCCCCTCCTCTTTTTATGTATAGATCTGTGTTCCTGTCGTCCTTTGTCTCCAGAGTTGGCTTGGTTGCTGCACATGAACGTTTGTGAATATACCTTGTGAACTCTCCGGCCGTATTTCTCTCTCAATAAAGTGTTTGACTAAAGACGTTCCAGCTTCCATCCTTTCTCGAGCCTTGGCTCTGCATTGCTGTACAGAAGTTTTCATCACAATAGCATTATCGCATCATACCTTTATTTTACTCTGACCATCTATTTTTAAAGACCCTGAATTTCCTTTTTGAGCCAATTGTATTGCGTCTTTTTCTTAAAGGTCCCATGTCATGCTTTTCTGGTTCTGACCCGTCCCCTTGTGTTATGAAGGTCTTTCTGCATGTGAACGGTCTGCAGAGTCACAAACCCTCAAAGTGCAGCCTGGAGCGAGTAAAGCTCTAACACAGAGAAGACCTGTCTGTGCTGCCCCAGAAGGCCTCGCTGGACATTTCCTCTTTTTCTTCCTGGGTATGGTGACGTGACCTAACCCAAATGGACCCATTGGTCCGTGGAGCTCCACACACACACACTCACTCAGCGGTGAAACTGTGGCACGCTTACACTGTAGGTGCGCCGTGTTTGGGGGCTCACAGGGGGAGGGGGGGCAGGAGCTCCAACAAGCCGTGTGGGACAGAGAGTGAATACACAGACTACACAGAGATGCTGTGAGAAACCAATGAGAGTTTGGAACATCGAACAATGTGAATCTATTCTAGTCGACCTCAACGATGGAACTATGATCAGTAGAAATGGCCGTGACATGTGACCTTTAAGATGACTTCCTCCGTTATCAATGTAAGATGCACAGGAGTTTCAAATGTCTAAGAGTTGAATATAATCAAAATACATTCATCTTTTCCAATGAAAAAAAAAGATGCATTCAAGAACCCACACGACCTCTTGCGCTGCAGGAATGCATTCATTTCTCAGGTGAGTTGAAGTTGAATTCATATCAAAACTACTAAGGTTTTGATATGAGCAAAAGTGGAGTGAGCGATTTTAAAGGAGATTTATCACAGTCTCGATTTTCGCCTCAACATTTTATATTTTTAGAAACTCCCAGCAAACAGAGGCTCGACCTCCTCCTGACTCCTTCCTTGTGTCTTTCTTCCCATTTGAATATTCAGAGGATCCTCCGTCAGTGGGTTCAACAGTTTGAGAAAGCCATCCTTCCTCCTCCGTCTTCCCATGGATTAAAAAACCTCTGCAGAATTCTCTCTCTTTTCTTATTTGGCTTTGTTTTAGATTTAATTTGGAGCAGAAGAAAAACCGGCCAATCAGGCGTCCGAGTTAGCGGGCCGTGTAATACCGCGGCAGAGATAAGATTCACGCCAGGTTTTGAGACTGTAATGCCTTCCAGCTCGAGAACGCGTTAACCCCCCCCTCCTCGGTGCTCGTAGGCACTAATGAGGAACTTATCTCCCCCTCATCATCATCATCATCATCATCATCCGCCTCAAAATTGGCCGCCATCTTTGCACAAACATCCCATTTAAATGTCGTCTAATCTCATCTCATCTATCCGTGAGGCGGAAGGCAGCGCGGAGGCTGCCAGAGGAGATAAGGGACATCTGGCAGCGAGGAGGAATGAGGGAGAAGGAGGAAGAGGAGGAGGGAGAAGGAGGAGGAAGAGGAGGAAGAGGAGAAGGAGGAAGAGGAGGAGGGAGAAGGAGGAGGAGGGAGAAGGAGGAAGAGGAGGAGGAGGAGGAGGGAGAAGCAGGAAGAGGAGGAGGGAGGATGAGGAGAGGAGGAGGAGGAGGAGGAGGAGGGAGAGTAGGAGGAGGGAGAAGGAGGAGGAAGAGGAGGAGGAGGAGGGAGAAGCAGGAAGAGGAGGAAGAGGAGGAGGAGGAGGAGGAGGAGGAGGAGGAGGGAGAGTAGGAGGAGGGAGAAGGAGGAGGAAGAGGAGGAGGAGGAGGAGGAGGAGGAGGAACTCAGGCCGGGATCTGCTGATTTCACTCTATTAACTTTAATGATTTTGAGTTAAAGGAAAAGCATTAAAAACTCTTTAAAGTACGGTGGCCTTGGGGTGCAAATCACTAAACTTCAAAGAAAACAACAACAACAACAACAGCACTTTGACAATGCGAAAACCTGCAGAACTCTATTGAAGAAAAATACGAAGAAAATGATGATTTTATTCTGTGAGCTGATTCAGCAAGAACAATCAGGCTGTTATTCCTTAAACCTCATTTAGAGGTGCTATTTTTATTTATCTATTTATTATTTTGTACTACTTTTAATCATTTTTGATTATATGTTGTCTAACTTATTTATTATAGTTTATTTTTTAACTTGTTTACGTCAAGGTCGTCCCACTGAGACGGATGGTAATCTGATCTGGAGGCAAAATATACTTTTCTGTAGAGTTTAAACACGGGGCGAAGAATACATTACGTGTCCTAATTTCTACATTGTCAGGATATTTGGTATGTTTCTTAAAACTTCAAAGGACTGTTTGAAGTTTTAAACTTGCTTTTAACATTTGTGTGTGTGTGTGTGTGTGTGTGTGTGTGTGTGTGTTTATGTCACAGGGTGAGACGAAGATTTTGAAGCTGAAGAATCTTCGCCCTCAGGATTACGCCGTCTACTCCTGCATCTCCTCCGTCAGGAGCGTCTGCGGCATCACGGACAAGAGCGCCCGCTTCAACCTGAACAACAGGACAGGTAACACACACACACACACACACACACACACACACACACACACACACACACACACACACACACACACACACACACACACACACACACACACACAAACTCATACACATTGCCAACAGGTAACCCAAAGCGACTGTTAAGAGTCTGGACCTAAACATTTTGAGTTGCGCCATGTGTCCCCACAATGTGTGTTTACAGGTTGACACTACATGTACACACACACACACACACACACACACACACACACACACACACACACACACACACACACACACACACACACACACCACACACACACACACACACACACACACACACACACACACACACACACACACACACACACACACACACACACACACACACACACACCCCACATATACATCACTTCAGGGGACATTATGGGGACCTCCAATTTGTCCCCATAAGGAGGCGAGTCCCCACACGTGACTATGTAAACAGATGTAGGTCCCCACAAGTATAGTAATGCTAGTCCACACACACACACACACACACACACACACACACACACACACACACACACACACACACACACACACACACACACACACACACACACACACACACACACACACAGTATTACTATACCCTACTTAGTAAGTCCAAACTTGTTTATCATACTTTTGACCACACTGTTTCTGTTCCTGTGCGACAGTGTGTGTGTCCTCCTTGCAGAGACAGTCCTGAATCATTCCATGAAATGTCCTGTCCTGTGTTTTCGGTGTAATCTGTCTCTGTACCTGCGTGTACAGTGGGATGATTGTAAATCATACATAAATCATCTTCCTCTCTGACCTGTACAGTAGATCCTGCCGCCCCACCCCGGGGCTGATGGGATTTACATGATGTCAGCTTAACAGAGGTCGACTCAGCTATTTTTATCTCCCTCATTATTATTTCTGCATTTAGCTGCTTTTCTGCAGCTGTTGGAGGCAGAGAGTCGCTCTGCAGCTTTTCTTTCTCTCCAGATCTGAGGACAGGAAGCTTTTCAACTCTGCAGCACTCTGGATTAATCACACATGATGAGATATTTAAACCTTTTAGAATAATGTATACATTATTCTCAGAGAAATCCCATCATCCACGTGCATATCAACTGAACAACAGACTTTAGCTTTGAATCGTCTCACAGAAAACATAATAATCAACACTAACGCACTCAGACTTCTAATTGAATAAGAAGAAGAAGAAATCACTCGTATTTTTAATCAAAATACAAATATTTTAAACAATTGAATGGAAAGATAAGAATTAGTGAAGCGATACTTTTTTGTAGGATAAAGTTAAAAAAAAAATAAGAAGAAAACTATATGAGCTAAAAGTAGAAATATAGTTTTATATTCAAATAACAAGATTTAATTAAACAAAAACAAAGTATAGAATTCATTTCATTATTGATATAATAATACAAAAATTAAAGTTAAAATATTTGGAAACAAAAAAATAAAATGGTTGAATTAATAAGCAGAATTATATTCACATAATAATGCTAATATCACAACAATAATAAGTTAATAAAGTATTACTGATGTTAAACTGTCTTTGTGCTAGAAGTTAAAGAGTTCACGTACCATAAGGAGTGACAAATAAAAAAATGATAACACTTCAAGGTGGGGTAGGTAAGTTTCAGAAACACGTGTTATATTCCATGGAATGCTCTTAACGTCCCGATAGCAATGAATATATTAAATGCTTTGACAATAAATATGTTAAAACATTTCATCAGTGGAAGCCGTGGCGCTGTAAAAAGCTCGACCAATCATCTGAGCCGGCTAAAGTAACTGGATGGCCTACCTGCCTGTCAGCCTGCCATCGGGGCACAGACTCATCTCGTGCCCTCATTGGTCATGTGCGCGTTCGTGTGTGTTGGAGGAGGGGCTCTGTGAGGAAGTCTGAAGGAAGGGGCAGATTTTTTCAAATTCTAGCGCACTCGAGCTGGTTTCTCCATTCTTACTTCTTGAAACAAACCTGTCTGAAATCCTGAATCCATGAGTTGTGCACCGGCTGTCATTCATCAATGTGTTGGGATCAGTGTGGAACAAATCAA
>NW_027262832.1:17500-22085 GCF_902827115.2 Pseudochaenichthys georgianus | reverse complement strand
GACACTACATACTGATATACACCCTGAACATCAGCAGGAGAGGACTCTTTAAAGTAGAGACACTACATACTGATATACACCTGAACATCAGCAGGAGAGGACTCTTTAAAGTAGAGACACTACATACTGATATACACCTGAACATCAGCAGGAGAGGACTCTTTAAATAGAGACACTACATACTGATATACACCCTGAACATCAGCAGGAGAGGACTCTTTAAAGTAGAGACACTACATACTGATATACACCTGAACATCAGCAGGAGAGGACTCTTTAAAGTAGAGACACTACATACTGATATACACCTGAACATCAGCAGGAGAGGACTCTTTAAAGTAGAGACACTACATACTGATATACACCTGAACATCAGCAGGAGAGGACTCTTTAAAGTAGAGACACACAGAACATCAGCAGGAGAGGACTCTTTAAAGACATTGGTTTGAAGACATCTGAACATATATTTAGTACTATGTTTGCATACTTTCTGACACCAAACGGTTAACCTTATATGGAGGCACTAATTGTAGATGTATCAATAATTCAAGGACTAGCTTTATGCAGTTTTCTTCTGACTAAATTGACTCAGAGATGAATGAATCAGAACTTATGGCCTCGACATCAATATTAGAGATACTTCACCTCATGGTTAAACTTACCAACACCACATGTTTTATTTATTAGGTTCAATTTAACTCTTCAGGAAGGATTTTTCCGCCGAATGAATACTGTACAAATCCATAAAGGGACATTTTTTAGCAAAGTCCATGAGGAATATTCCAGTCTCTTTGTCTTCGTTTCATAAAGCCGTACTTTATTTCCTGTGTGGGTGAGAGATCTATTTCCAACATCATCTCAGCGGCAAAGTAAATGAAAAAGTCGACCTCTGCTTCTCTTACCGTCTTAAATGTCAAACAGCAAAGGTTCACTGTGTTCAGAAACGCTGTAATTAACTTCTTCTTGCCGTACACTTACCGAGGAATACAAAGGGCAAACATCAGAACCCGTTAGACTTCATGGTTCCGGAGACATTAGGAAGCTGCAGGTCCATTAGAGCGGCTGCGTGAAGGAAAGAAAAACACTTTTGCAACAAAAAGGTTTCTTAACAGTTTTGTATAGTACTAGGTGTCCAACATGTTGGATTCAAAAAGTATGTCATCTATTTTCTAATTTGGACAAGACGAGTGGATTCCCAGCCCCAAACATACATTTAGCCAAATAATGTGAATATAATACCTTGCTCTATATCTTGTATTATTATATATATTTTCTACTTTCTTGTTTATTTCTTTTTCTTTTAATTTGTATTGCACAATGCCATGTCTCTTTTTATGCAACAAACATTTCCCAAATTGGGATCAATAAAGTACTTCTTATCTTATCTTATAAATTACTTGTCCAGAATAAATTATGAATGAGTTAAGGGTATTTCACAAGGATGTTTAATAAGAACTGGATGCAGCGTGGGAGGCGGAGTCTCGTTCTGTCCTATGGGAGCTGCTCATTGGCTCATGAGGACAAAATGGCCCAACTTTTGAGAGAGCGAAACGTCACAGATTACCCAGCATGCCTGGCTGTCAGAGCAGAAGAACCCATATGTGCGCTCACAGAGCATGCACCCCTTAAGCCCCGCCTCCTGTCATTAAGCCCCGCCCCCCGAGCTCCCACTCTCGGCTCACTAGAATGAATGGAGAGAGAAAATAAATCTAGATTTGGCTTTTAGCGCATTTTACAACTTTAAGGACCGAATGATTCTAATAAGGGCTATGACATAGTTCCTACTGGGTAGCAATGACCCTCTGATCCTCGTGTTAGTCAATGGGGAAACGTTGTTTTGGGCCGGTTGACGTCACGGACTGATATGGGAGTTGCAGTACCGCCGTTTGGATACAACGAATTGCGGGCACAGAGTCCGGCGCACTTCCTGGGGGCTTGGTATTTTAAGGGATTTTCGGCCATCTTGGACGCTATCTTGGACGCCACCTTGGACGCCATCTTGGACGCCATCTTGAAAATCAGACCTTTGTAGTTGTCAGATTTTGCTAGACTTTTAGTATGTTATGAAGTACAGCTGATACTACAGTAATCCATTGAGAAACGTTTTGTTGCAATTTCTTTGGGGTCAGACCATATTTTGCAGCTGACTGCCATTAGAGCCACAGCATAATGGTTTTTAGTGGTTTCTACACTCTGTTGTAATGGCTTCCACCACAGCAGTGGGTTGTAATGGTTTCCACCACAGCAGTGGGTTGTAATGGTTTCCACCACAGGCTGCACTGGTTACTGAGGGTTCAGATAACCTCCAGTCCTTTACGGCACACAGGCCATAATGCTGCTGTTTGTCAGAACCATCTCTATTATCGACAAACCATTAAACCCAAGTTATTTTTTACCAAACGAACTCATCGTCTCCCATTTCCTCTGAAAGATCTAATCGTTTCCTCAAGACTCTTCCTGAATGATATCATCATTTTAAAAATGTTTAGCAAATTAAATACGTATTTTAAAAACATGGCTGAAATCGGCCCAGAGGTCGAACTGTATAGAATACATCTATTTTCTATTCCAGTTATTGTTGTATGTCCTTGTTTCTTAACTCCAACTTTCCCATTTTAGCAACATTTAAAACGTTGTTGGGATAATTCAACATTTTCTTTTTTTATGGCCACGTCCAAGAAGTCCCATGAAAACAATAAACCAACGTGTTGATGTGTGAAATGTGTTCATCTCATGTATAAATGTGAGGAAGGGGATATGACCGTTATTTTGCTCGTTTATCAGAACCCGTCTTTTGCAGCGTTGCAAACGAAACATATGAAGTGATTACACACACATCCCTAGAGTCATGTTGCCTCTTAGAAGGACTTGTATTCAAAGAAACTATCTTCACAGGAAGTTAACATGCGGACGTGCTCCTGCTTTGAGGACTCAGTCCTGCACCTCTTCAGGGTCAGTGAAGCAGAGTTTCCTCAGCAGCGTTTTGGTTTCGCTTTTTGCCTTTCTTTGTCCATCTCTGGGAATCCTGGGTCTGTCGACATTAAAGGACTTGTATTTAAGAACTCTCTGTTCTGCACTTGGGTCCTGACAAGACGGTATTTCAGGATAACAACCAGAAACACACTCAGAACACCGTTGACCTCCAGACCAGGGGACAGGAAGTGGTCAGATGCTGACATATTCCAGTTTGAGGACTCATTCCTTTGAGGACTCATTCCTGCACCTCTCCAGGGCCAGTGTGTCCTCCATAGAGTTTATTCTGATGCAGTGATTTATTTGCCCTCCTTCTCCGGACCCGAGTCTCGCTCCTGGTCTCGATCAGAGGGCTGAGCATTGATCAGGGTCTGCTCATCAGCGGTGTTGCTGCTGCAGAGCGTCTGTAATGGATGCAGATGTGAGCGTCAGGCTGCTGCCAGGACACACAAGTGGAAGAGGGGAGGGGCCAGTACTCCTCTATTTACTATCAGAGTGTACCATCCGTTCTCACGCTGAGTAACAACCGTTCAGTCTCTCCAGGTTTCCCGCCCTTTGTTTGAAACAGCAGAAACTATCTATAAGGAGAACCTAACTGTTCAGCAGAGAGCACACGAGGGGGTCTACTACAGTATCGTACACAAGTACAAGTACAAGTTAGCATATTTAAACCCAAGCACAAACACAATTAGTTGTTGAACAATGTACATAAAGAAAAGAAAAAAAAATATATGAAGTACACAGATCTTGTACTTGAGTAAAAGTAGAAGTACTCAGATCTTGTGCTTGAGTAAAAGTAGAAGTACTCAGATCTTGTACTTGAGTAAAAGTAGAAGTACTCAGACCTTGTACTTGAGTAAAAGTAGAAGTACTCAGATCTTGTTCTTGAGTAAAAATAGAAGTACTCAGAACTTGTACTTCAGTAAAAGTAGAAGTACTCAGATCTTATACTTGAGTAAAAGTAGAAGTACTCAGATCTTATACTTGAGTAAAAGTAGAAGTACTCAGATCTTGTACTTGAGTAAAAGTAGAAGTACTCAGATCTTGTTCTTGAGTAAAAGTAGAAGTACTCAGATCTTGTACTTGAGTAAAAGTAGAAGTACTCAGATCTTGTGCTTGAGTAAAAGTAGAAGTACTCAGATCTTGTACTTGAGTAAAAGTAGAAGTACTCAGACCTTGTACTTGAGTGAATGTACTTATGTACTTCCCACCTCTGAAAGTGGTACTTATATTCACACGGGTTGTGATGAGCTGCTGACCTGGAAGAAGAACCCTGCGCACAGATTTGATCCAGAGCTCCACGTTGAGCCCGCTGGCTGCATCAGAACACGCTGAGTCACTGATCAGAACACGCTGAGTCACTGATCAGAACACGCTGAGTCACTGATCAGAACATGCTGAGTCACTGATCAGAACATGCTGAGTCACTGATCAGAACACGCTGAGTCACTGATCAGGACACGCTGAGTCACTGATCAGAACACGCTGAGTCACTGATCAGAACACGCTGAGTCACTGATCAGAACACGCTGAGTCACTGATCAGGACACGCTGAGTCACTGAGCAGAACACGCTGAGTCACTGATCAGAACACGCTGAGTCACTGATCAGA
>NW_027262832.1:0-10000 GCF_902827115.2 Pseudochaenichthys georgianus | reverse complement strand
CCAAACTGAGTGATGGTTATAATATTCGGAGCATCGGAGGCTTCTGCTTCAACAAAACAAACATTATTTCTGCCTCGGCGCCGTTCACAGCCTTTTAGCTGAGCTTCATCGTTCCGTTTGAGATGGAGCAAAGCTCTCAAAGCATGTCACTCTGAGAGTTACCTGAACACTGTGTCGAACACGAGGCATGTTTTATAGTTTCATTAAAGAGTCCACTATCTGCTGCTCTCCTGCAGCTTTCTTCGCCGTAATGAGCTGCTGAGCAATGCCCGAAACACACCTGTGAAGTCCATCAGCTGGGCTTTAATGGCTCACCTCTCAGCGCTTCCCTTCAGCAGCTTCTCCACTAACGAGCGGTGTGATTGTCAGACAGAAAGGAGGCTGCGGAGACTCAGAGGACGCCCGCCATATTATGATGAATCAGCTGTTCTCCAAAGTGCTTAAATCACCAGAAATATATCAGGAACTGCAGCATTTAAGGATTACAGCTCCTCAGCATCCACTCATCTTCTTTCCAAAAGTCACTCAAGGTGAACTCTTTAAGTTAAATGTCTGTCCCTGGTTCCCTCCACAGGAAGCCAAGAGAATGTGCCTTTCTCACAATTTAGATTTCTTCATTAAATTAATTTTTCGTAACTTTTTCTCAGAATTGTCACTTTTTCATCGATTTTTCACTTTCTCAGAATAATGACTTGATCTCAGTATTTAAAAAAAGACACTGCAGTACTTTATACTTTGGATAAAAGTAAAATAGTTGTAGGCCTAAGGATCTTTTGTTCCTTAGTTAGACCCTCCAGAAAAACGCGATTCTGCGATCGCAGAATTTACCGCCTAATCAGCAAAATGGCGCAGATTTTTAAAAGGCTGCATATTTATCTAAAGGCCGCATATTTATTTAAAGGCCACATACTCCCCGCATTTTTCCACACAAAGTTGAGAAAAAAAGATGATGATGACCCTTTCGAGGGCTACAAGAAACTAAGTGAGACGCCTACAAGATGGAAGCTGGTCAGATAACGAGTAAATGAGAACAGAATGAGGCGGAGATGTGTGTGTGTGTGTGTGTGTGTGTGTTCTAGCATTACTATACTTGTGGGGACCTACATCTGTTTACATAGTCACGTGTGGGGACTCGCCTCCCTTATGGGGACACATTGGAGGTCCCCACAAGGGAGTCATTAATTTTAGGGTGAAGTCTTGGTAAAGGTTAGGGTTAGGCATGTGTTGGTTATGGCTAAGGTTAGGATAAGTCTCCAGGAAATGCATGTAAGTCAATGTAATGTCCCCCGAAGTGATGTATACATGGTATGTGTGTGTGTGTGTGTGTGTGTGTGTGTGTGTGTGTGTGCGTGCGTGTGTGATTAAATTTTTTTTTTTTAGCATATTTCGCAACTTCCCGCAATTTCACCGCATGTAATCACATAAAAACCTGCATGTTTAATCGCATAATGAAGGATTTTAGCCCGTTGTTCTGGAGGGTCTACTTAGTGTCGATACCATGGAGATTAATTTGCTCAGAATTTTGAAATTTCTCAGAATTTTCGAGACATTTAAAAGTTTATCAGAATTGTCAATTTCTCAGAATATATTTTTTCTCAGAATTTTGAAATTCTCACGTTTTCTCTGAAAAAATTCGAGATTTCTCAGTATTTTAAAGTTTCTCAGAATGTTCACTTATCCTCAGAATTCTGAATAAAGACACTCTGCAGTTCTAGCACTTTATACCTTTGATAAAGCAATAGGGTTTGAAGGATCTGTAGTTCCTTACCGGGCGGTGGTGGCGAAGTCGATAGGGACTTGGCTTGGCAACTGGAAGGTCACCAGTTCAAGTCCCGGAAAGACCAAGTGCTACCATGGTGTCCCTGAGCAAGGCACTGTTCCCTACACTCCCCGTAGTACCTGTACTGTGTAATGACAATAAGTTGAATCATCATCATCACTTAGTGTTGATAACATGGAGATTAATTTGTTCTGTGTGATCCAGACTGTGTCCTTCCTGTCAAATAAAACCAACACTCCCACAGGCCCACTTAGCATTCTAGTTTTAGTCACTCTGCACTATCTGATCCGCTGCACACACACACACACACACACACACACACACACACACACACACACACACACACACACACACACACACACACACACACACACACACACAGTGTTGTTGCTTCTCGCTCTGCAGGCGGTACGATACGGTTGCCATGGAAAGAGATCAATTTTGTGCAGAAATCTCATGTTCTGACACCCGGGCCAAGATTGAAAATATTCAAGCACATGCAAAGAACAATAACTCAGCATCAAACATATCATATTAACTGTCTTTTTAAAGTACATCTGACAGCAGTAGCTGCTCAGATAATGTGCGGGGGTGGAAAAACCCAAGAGGATTTCAAATAGTCCAAAGTTCAATGGCATCAAAGGATACTTAAGAGAACACAATTACAAGTACTTCTCCTGCTTAACATCCCATTTCACAATCACATAGTATGTATAACTGGATTATTTGTCATGTTCAGCTTGTAAAATAGCCACTATGTATTTGTCTAGATTTTGAAAAGAGTATACATTCTTTGAGAAACGTAGCTTTAGCTTAATGTAAAACAGATGTATTACTAAAATACATTTTCTTTGTTCTTCTTTGGAGTACTTGGTAGAGATGCAACTTTACATGTTAACGGCTGAATGTTATGTATTCATCTTACACAGAATACAATGCAGATATCACAACTGCAGCAAGTAACTACACATCCCCCTGTATATTGCATTTAGAGATATAAAGTGACATCTCTAGTAAAGACTCGATCGGCAGGAGAAAGTAATAAGACGCCATTAAAAGGAATGAAATAATTTCACGGCTCATTATGCATCGATTCCTGTCTGCAGAGAGGGTGGAGGAGCCGGGGTTAGAGAGGACTCTCACTGACGGCGAGGACGTATTAAAATAATATATCTGTCTGTGCAACAATTAGTAGCACTTTAACAGCCGCCTCATTGTCCCCATGACAACACGGTGACAATGTGGGTCAGAGTTCACGCGGCAGACAGACGGTGAAGAGGATACAGAGGAAGAGGAGGGAGGAGACAGATGGAGGAAGAGAGGAAGAGGAGGAGAGATGAAGATGAACTCAGAGGAATCTCACTCACTGATTTACACACAAACATAACACTCATATTCTCCACTGCCTTTAAATCAAATCAGGGTTCAATCCGGCGCGGGCGATTTAGCAAAGTGTGAAAATGTCAAAAAATACATTTCATAACCTTCATGCAGAGGTGGGAAGTATTGGGGTACAAATACTTCGTTACTGTACTTAAGTACATGTTTCTGGTATCAGTACTTTACTCCACTAATTATTTTTCTGATGACTTTTTACTTTGACTTCTTCTTTGGCTTCCCCTGTTTTTTCGGATTGTAGTTATAATTTAAATAAATAAATAAAAACACTTTGTTTTGTTTCGATAATTCTCCTTTGCTGTGTGTTGCTGCCGGCCCGTCTCTCCCCCATTCTCATTGAGTATTTTACAAAGAGTGAAACAGCGCCCCTCTACATGTTATGGTGAAACAGTAGATTGCACTCTCTGTTGCGAGAGGAGGCCAGCCGAATCTGGCTTCCCTTGGTGAAAACCATAGACTGTATATATAAAGGTGAAAACAAATGAAGGGATTGACCAATCAGATGAGGCTCACGTCATGCCCCTGCCAACCTGTGATTGGTCAGGGCCATGGCAAGGGAAGCCAGAGGCGGCTGGCTTCCCTTGCCTCACAATCCAATCAAATCGCATCAACTTAGTGTTGCAGTGACGCGTCCTAAAACCCAGAAGTAAGCTGCGCTCGGGTTTCCTCGACAGAAAGCAACGGGATTTCTCCATAGGATCTTGGAAAATAGCTCGAAATAAGGTCAGTGGAAAACGAACCTGTCTATATCCACATGTCGACCCTACTTTTATAATTTTCTAATCAAAAATCTAATCGATAGAAGATAGATAGCGTCCCTGCACCACTCTCACTGCCGTTAGGAAGTAGCAAGCAACTGAAGCAAGTGCAATCATGGAGGGTGGAGATTTGGAGTATTTCATCAAAAATAATTGTACTAAACTTTCGCTACAGCAGCAACTAAAATCCAATCTGATGACTGGCCGATGCCCAAACTGGAGCTGTGCACAGCGAGGAACAAAGGAGCGAGTCGGACGTAAAACATTAAAGGTCTCCTGATTTAGTGAATGAATGCTTATTGGAGTTTGGGCTGGAGAGTGCGTGCGGACCTATCGGCTAGATAGCAGGCATGTGTAAGTCCTGCATCTGTATGATACACATGTGTGTACAATGATACCGGGTGCTGTAATCACTCATCTGGTTACGTTATTACATCGACCACCACACCCCCCCGACCCAACACGTCCCAAAGAAAGGACGTGTTATTGGCTTCCCCTAATTTTTTCTCCACGCCACGCTACTGCTTCTAACATGTTGAACTCAAATACCTGTACTTTCTACTTCTCACATGTTGAACTCAAATACCTGTACTTTCTACTTCTTACATGTTGAAGACAAAAACCTGTACTTTCTACTTCTCACATGTTGAACTCAAATACCTGTACTTTCTACTTCTCACATGTTGAACTCAAATACCTGTACTTTCTACTTCTCACATGTTGAACTCAAATACCTGTACTTTCTACTTCTTACATGTTGAACTCAAATACCTGTACTTTCTACTTCTTACATGTTGAACTCAAATACCTGTACTTTCTACTTCTTACATGTTGAACTCAAATACCTGTACTTTCTACTTCTCTCATGTTGAACTCAAATACCTGTACTTTCTACTTCTTACATGTTGAACTCAAATACCTGTACTTTCTACTTCTCACATGTTGAACTCAAATACCTGTACTTTCTACTTCTCACATGTTGAACCCAAATACCTGTACTTTCTACTTACATTTTAAACACAAATACCTGTACTTTCTACTTCTTACATGTTGAACTCAAATACCTGTACTTTCTACTTCTTACATGTTGAACTCAAATACCTGTACTTTCTACTTCTTACATGTTGAACTCAAATACCTGTACTTTCTACTTCTTACATGTTGAACCCAAATACCTGTACTTTCTACTTCTTAGATGTTGAACACAAATACCTGTACTTTCTACTTCTCTCATGTTGAACTCAAATACCTGTACTTTCTACTTCTTACATGTTGAACCCAAATACCTGTACTTTCTACTTCCTACATGTTGAACTCCAATACCTGTACTTTCTACTTCCTACATGTTGAACCCAAATACCTGTACTTTCTACTTCTTACATGTTGAACTCAAATACCTGAACTTTCTACTTCTCACATGTTGAACTCAAATACCTGTACTTTCTACTTCTTACATGTTGAACACAAATACCTGTACTTTCTACTTCTTACATGTTGAACCCAAATACCTGTACTTTCTACTTCTCTCATGTTGAACTCAAATACCTGTACTTTCTACTTCTTACATGTTGAACACAAATACCTGTACTTTCCACTTCTCACATGTTGAACTCAAATACCTGTACTTTCTACTTCTCACATGTTGAACTCAAATACCTGTACTTTCTACTTCTTACATGTTGAACTCAAATACCTGTACTTTCTACTTCTTACATGTTGAACCCAAATACCTGTACTTTCTACTTCTTACATGTTGAACTCAAATACCTGCACGTTCTACTTCTTACATGTTGAACTCAAATACCTGTACTTTCTACTTCTTACATGTTGAACTCAAATACCTGCACGTTCTACTTCTCACATGTTGAACTCAAATACCTGTACTTTCTACTTCTTACATGTTGAACTCAAATACCTGCACGTTCTACTTCTTACATGTTGAACTCAAATACCTGTACTTTCTACTTCTTACATGTTGAACACAAATACCTGTACTTTCCACTTCTCACATGTTGAACTCAAATACCTGTACTTTCTACTTCTCACATGTTGAACCCAAATACCTGTACTTTCTACTTCTTACATGTTGAACTCAAATACCTGTACTTTCTACTTCTTACATGTTGAACTCAAATACCTGTACTTTCTACTTCTCACATGTAGAACTCAAA
This sequence comes from Pseudochaenichthys georgianus, assembly GCF_902827115.2. Lineage (NCBI taxonomy): Eukaryota > Metazoa > Chordata > Actinopteri > Perciformes > Channichthyidae > Pseudochaenichthys > Pseudochaenichthys georgianus. Next base: position 3,893 of record NW_027262832.1, on the reverse strand, counting down.
TACCTGTACTTTCTACTTCTTACATGTTGAACCCAAATACCTGTACTTTCTACTTCTCACATGTAGAACTCAAATACCTGTACTTTCTACTTCTTACATGTTGAACTCAAATACCTGTACTTTCTACTTCTTACATGTTGAACACCAATACCTGTACTTTCTACTTCTCACATGTTGAACTCAAATACCTGTACTTTCTACTTCTCTCATGTTGAACTCAAATACCTGTACTTTCTACTTCTCACATGTTGAACTCAAATACCTGTACTTTCTACTTCTCACATGTTGAACTCAAATACCTGTACTTTCTACTTCTAACATGTTGAACACAAATACCTGTACTTTCTACTTCTCACATGTAGAACTCAAATACCTGTACTTTCTACTTCTTACATGTTGAACTCAAATACCTGTACTTTCTACTTCTAACATGTTGAACACAAATACCTGTACTTTCTACTTCTTACATGTTGAACCCAAATACCTGTACTTTCTACTTCTCACATGTAGAACTCAAATACCTGTACTTTCTACTTCTTACATGTTGAACTCAAATACCTGTACTTTCTACTTCTAACATGTTGAACACAAATACCTGTACTTTCTACTTCTTACATGTTGAACCCAAATACCTGTACTTTCTACTTCTCACATGTAGAACTCAAATACCTGTACTTTCTACTTCTAACATGTTGAACACAAATACCTGTACTTTCTACTTCTCACATGTTGAACTCAAATACCTGTACTTTCTACTTCTCACATGTTGAACTCAAATACCTGTACTTTCTACTTCTCACATGTTGAACTCAAATACCTGTACTTTCTACTTCTTACATGTTGAACTCAAATACCTGTACTTTCTACTTCTTACATGTTGAACTCAAATACCTGTACTTTCTACTTCTCACATGTTGAACTCAAATACCTGTACTTTCTACTTCTTACATGTTGAACACAAATACCTGTACTTTCTACTTCTTACATGTTGAACTCAAATACCTGTACTTTCTACTTCTCACATGTTGAACTCAAATACCTGTACTTTCTACTTCTTACATGTTGAACTCAAATACCTGAACTTTCTACTTCTCACATGTTGAACTCAAATACCTATACTTTCTACTTCTTACATGTTGAACTCAAATACCTGTACTTTCTACTTCTTAGATGTTGAACTCAAATACCTGTACTTTCTACTTCTCACATGTTGAACTCAAATACCTGTACTTTCTACTTCTTACATGTTGAACACAAATACCTGTACTTTCTACTTCTTACATGTTGAACTCAAATACCTGTACTTTCTACTTCTCACATGTTGAACTCAAATACCTGAACTTTCTACTTCTCACATGTTGAACTCAAATACCTATACTTTCTACTTCTTACATGTTGAACACAAATACCTGTACTTTCTACTTCTTACATGTTAAACCCAAATATCTGTACTTTCTACTTCCTACATGTTGAACCCAAATACCTGTACTTTCTACTTCTTACATGTTGAACACAAATACCTGTACTTTCTACTTCTTACATGTTGAACTCAAATACCTGTACTTTCTACTTCTTACATGTTAAACCCAAATATCTGTACTTTCTACTTCCTACATGTTGAACCCAAATACCTGTACTTTCTACTTCTTACATGTTGAACACAAATACCTGTACTTTCTACTTCTCACATGTTGAACTCAAATACCTGTACTTTCTACTTCTTACATGTTGAACACATATACCTGTACTTTCTACTTCCTACATGTTGAACTCAAATACCTGTACTTTCTACTTCTTACATGTTGAACTCAAATACCTGTACTTTCTACTTCTCACATGTTGAACACAAATACCTGAACTTTCTACTTCTCACATGTTGAACTCAAATACCTGTACTTTCTACTTCCTACATGTTGAACCCAAATACCTGTACTTTCTACTTCTCACATGTTGAACCCAAATACCTGTACTTTCTACTTCTTACATGTTGAACTCAAATACCTGTACTTTCTACTTCCTACATGTTGAACCCAAATACCTGTACTTTCTACTTCTCACATGTTGAACCCAAATACCTGTACTTTCTACTTCTTACATGTTGAACCCAAATAACTGTACTTTCTACTTCTCACATGTTGAACACAAATACCTGTACTTTCTACTTCTCACATGTTGAACTCAAATACCTGTACTTTCTACTTCTTACATGTTGAACCCAAATAACTGTACTTTCTACTTCTCACATGTTGAACTCAAATACCTGTACTTTCTACTTCTCTCATGTTGAACACAAATACCTGTACTTTCTACTTCTCACATGTTGAACCCAAATACCTGTACTTTCTACTTCTTACATGTTGAACCCAAATAACTGTACTTTCTACTTCTCACATGTTGAACACAAATACCTGTACTTTCTACTTCTTACATGTTGAACCCAAATACCTGTACTTTCTACTTCCTACATGTTGAACCCAAATACCTGTACTTTCTACTTCTTACATGTTGAACTCAAATACCTGTACTTTCTACTTCTTACATGTTGAACATAAATACCTGTACTTTCTACTTCTTACATGTTGAACTCAAATACCTGTACTTTCTACTTCTTACATGTTGAACTCAAATACCTGTACTTTCTACTTCTCACATGTTGAACCCAAATACCTGTACTTTCTACTTCTTACATGTTGAACTCAAATACCTGAACTTTCTACTTCTCACATGTTGAACTCAAATACCTGTACTTTCTACTTCCTACATGTTGAACCCAAATACCTGTACTTTCTACTTCTCACATGTTGAACCCAAATACCTGTACTTTCTACTTCTTACATGTTGAACTCAAATACCTGTACTTTCTACTTCTTACATGTTGAACTCAAATACCTGTACTTTCTACTTCTCACATGTTGAACCCAAATACCTGTAACTTTCTACTTCTCACATGTTGAACTCAAATACCTGTACTTTCTACTTCCTCACATGTTGAACCCAAATACCTGTACTTTCTACTTCTCACATGTTGAACCCAAATACCTGTACTTTCTACTTCTTACATGTTGAACTCAAATACCTGTACTTTCTACTTCCTACATGTTGAACCCAAATACCTGTACTTTCTACTTCTCACATGTTGAACCCAAATACCTGTACTTTCTACTTCTTACATGTTGAACTCAAATACCTGTACTTTCTACTTCTTACATGTTGAACTCAAATACCTGTACTTTCTACTTCTTACATGTTGAACTCAAATACCTGTACTTTCTACTTCTTACATGTTGAACTCAAATACCTGTACTTTCTACTTCTTACATGTTGAACCCAAATACCTGTACTTTCTACTTCTCACATGTTGAACTCAAATACCTGTACTTTCTACTTCTTACATGTTGAACCCAAATACCTGTACTTTCTACTTCTCTCATGTTGAACTCAAATACCTGTACTTTCTACTTCTCTCATGTTGAACCCAAATACCTGTACTTTCTACTTCTTACATGTTGAACCCAAATACCTGTACTTTCTACTTCTCTCATGTTGAACCCAAATACCTGTACTTTCTACTTCCTACATGTTGAACTCCAATACCTGTACTTTCTACTTCCTACATGTTGAACCCAAATACCTGTACTTTCTACTTCTTACATGTTGAACTCAAATACCTGTACTTTCTACTTCTCTCATGTTGAACACAAATACCTGAACTTTCTACTTCTCACATGTTGAACTCAAATACCTGTACTTTCTACTTCTTACATGTTGAACTCAAATACCTGTACTTTCTACTTCTCACATGTTGAACTCAAATACCTGTACTTTCTACTTCTCACATGTTGAACTCAAATACCTGTACTTTCTACTTCTCACATGTTGAACACAAATACCTG